>NC_080671.1:294386631-294467780 GCF_030247195.1 Topomyia yanbarensis | reverse complement strand
GAGTGTCGTGACTACTCGTTTGACTTGTAATTCAAATCGAATGATACTCAATGAAATATGTGGGAATGTTTCAAGTTATTCTTTATAATAATTATGGTGGTTCTGAAAAGAACCTTCGTTGTTGGCGTCTGCGTTGATAGGGGATGCGCTGGATTCTAAGCTCGTTGAGGCATCCATTCATGAAATGCACAAATTTCATATTTTCTTGCTTTGAAATATCAATGTAAAAATCTCTCGAAACGACCATCGGAATCTTTTTCCTAGCGTACAGAAATGAACACGCTTAGCGAAAAACTAGGGGCGGGGAATGTCCGGGACATAACCACGATGATCATATTCTTAAAATTCTGCTTGTATCTCTTTCAAATGGCCAATTTTACGCATTAAGTTCGATTCACCGGGCTCAGCGAAATTTTCCTGGGGATCCCCGTTCGTTAGTATATTCAGCAAAATAATTTTATTACCGAGTTCTCCTCATTGAATACAGGTCAATAAATTCATATAATGATTTCAACAAGCAGACAATGTACATGTATGACAGGTGGGAGTGTTCTGAAGTGTTTTAGTGGAGGTAACAACATAAAATCGTGTATTGGACATTTTACAATGATTCTCCTTAACCCTGCAAAACCACGGGGTTGGTAGCAGAGGGTTAAGTTGTTTGGAAGAGATGACAGTTAATATATGATAACTAAAAATATAAAATTGTTCTATAAATTGCAAAGTTATTGCCGCGTTGACCTGAAAATTTGTCTTTTCATTCATATAGGAACAATCATTTAAATTATGTCAATTTATGGTTTGCAAGGTTTGAAATAACTTCGAAGTTTAGTCATGACACCCCTGTTATGTCATATACATTACCAACCCATCTTTTTCCATTTTTATTCGTCCTAATAAGGACGGGTTGTAGATACCGTAAACTGGGGTGACATTGATCACTTTTCGAGGTAATCATTACATAGGGTAAGGTGGGGCAAATCCGACCTACTAAACGGTTTTGGCTGTAAAATGATCAATTTACATCGGATCAAGTCGCTTTATATAAAAAATTAAAGGTTAGACTCCTGGGCAACTTTCTATATATAGAATATTATTTGAATCTAGGGATTATCTTGTGATACAAGCGTTTTACAAAAATGTTCATTTTCACTGTTTTCAAAAATGGTGAGGTAAACCCGACCCCCTATGTTTTTGGTTGATTTAGTGCATGTATTATCCAAATTTTATGGTTTTTCAATGATAAATAAATGAATGTTGTGTTATTGAATTGTACCATGCAGAAAATGGAGTTCAATGACAATCTTGGAATGCTAAAATCACAAGCAGTAGCACGTTGTGATATTTCCATTTGCATCGGAGTAATACTATAATCATCACGTTTTTGTGTCTTGCGCTTGTAATTATGAGCCATTTTGCATAAAAATAATAAATAATAACAATAAAAATATGTTTCAATTTGAAAAATAAAAATTTTCTTAGCAAAAAAGCGGTCGGATTTACCCCAATATTTAGTGGTCGGATTTGCCCCATGGCGTCATTTTTCATTACGATGCAATTAAAAAAAATATGAAAAAGGTTGAATTAAACTCTTCTATGGACTTTGTAGGACTTTAATCAAAGAATTTAAATCCACTTACATTTATTATGCAATCACTTTAACAATCAGAAATATCCTGTAGTCAATGATGCACAAAAGTCAATTCAAAAGTTGTAAAAACACACTTTTTGTCGTTTGGGCATCTCAATGTAGACTAATGAAATGCTGTCATACCACCATTATAATTATTTTCGATGCTCCACACGACAACATTAACATTAGTTCGCGTAGTGTTTCTGATTTTCGGTAACAGAGGGGGGTCGCGTTTACCCAACGGTCGGATTTGCCCCACCTTACCCTATTTCTAATCGCAACACATTTTTTTCAAGTTTAATATTTTTAAACCATGTATTGATGTATGGAGAATAAGATTGGATGGTTTTACCTAAAATTGTCCGCTTACAGCTATTTTTCCAAAAATGATTTCAAGTTGAAGTCCGTTTTCGTATTCCGGGGTGACTTTGATAACCTGCATGTTCACCTACATTAAGTTATCATTGTCAATGTTTTTCATTGAAATGCTTGTTTAAACTGATTCTGGAAAGATATTCATTGTTAAATAGATGTTAATTGGTATTATACAAAGTATTTCAATGTACTGTAAAATTCGAGTAGCCAAAATTCCTATAGTTCGTTTCCAACTAGAATAAAAGATTCTGAAAACCTTTAAAACTACTAAAATTGTTCTATTTCAGTGCTTCATCGATGTACAAAAAGTTTCATCCATTCTAACGCGTTGGAATATTGAACAATAAAAAAATGTTGCGAATTTTAGCTAAAAATAATTTGAAATGATTGCCAACTAGATTTACAAAAAAATTATTTAAAATAAACAAACTCCTAAAACTAAAGTTGGTACATCCCAATCTAAAGGAAAATAAAAACTCGCTTTTAATTTATTACTTTTGCTCAAATCTGAGATTTATTTGTTTCATAAAAAATAGACACTTTACGAAGCTTCGTAAAAACACGGTAAAGTCAAATTTCGGTTTTTTGTAGTTTTTGTACCCAAAAACCGAACAATATACTCAAAAAGTATAACAAATCAGTATTTTATAAGTTTAGAGTAAAAATCAGTTCAAATTAAAATGATTCGGTAGATTATTCTGGTTTAATAAGCGATCTAGGAAAAAAGTTTCGAGTGATCAAAGTCACCCCGCTGATCAAAGTCACCCCGGTTTATGGTAACTATGTTGATACAAGACGAGAATCTTTTGAAACACTTCAAACCTTGGGGGCCATTCATAAATTACGTAACGCTTTTAGGGAGGGGAGGGGGTTCGACAAGTTGTTACATATTGTGACATAGGGAGATGGGGGAGTAAACTACATCGTTACGTAACATGTTTTCACTGAAGAATTTTTTTTTTTAAAGAATTTGTTACGTAATAGGGAAGGGGGGATGAAGAAATTTGTGACAATTTGTTACCTGGTGGGAGGGGGACTCAATTTTGAGCAATTTTTGCGTTACGTAATTTATGAATGGTCCCTTGCCGACGACTATGATCTTTCCCCTTTCGCAGCTCACACCGAATGAGCAATGCAGATTTTCATCATTCGTTTTGGTGTAGCTTTCGCTTGGTGGCAGAGTTGCCACATTCACTGATTTTCTTGGAAGGATTTGCAAAAACCTTCGGGTTTGTAGATTAATTTGAAAAATATTTTTTTATGATTCATTGGTAAAAGTACAGAATTAACAAGCGCAAACTTAATACTAGTTAATAAAAGAAACTTTCTAATTAAATTCTTTTTCCATTTTGCGATCGTCCTAATAACGACGGTTTGTAGATAACTATGTTGATACAAGACGAGAATCTTTTGAAACAATTCAAACCTTGCCGACGATTGTTTTTAATGCGTACATACATATGATCTTTCCCCTTTCTCAGCTCATACCGAATGAGCACGCTTTGCATCAAGGCGTTCCTATTTATTGACTTTTCAATGCAGATGGAAGGCCATCCTTTTGTGCGATAAATGAAAATATTTTCATCATTCGTTTTGGTGTAGCTTTCGCTTAGTGGCAGATTTACCACATTCACTGATTTTCTTGGAAGGATTTGCAAAAACCTTCGGGTTTGTAGATTAATTTGAAAAATATTTTCTTATATAATTATTTTTAATTATACAAATTAATAAAAGGAACTTCCTAATAAAACTATTTTTCCATTATATATTCATCCTAAGGACGGTTTGCATACAACTATGACTTAAATCCATCTACAATTAACAGCGCTAACGGAAAATAAGCACCACTAATTCTTTACAAGTATTTTGTTAGTCCTGAAAAGGACTGTTGGCAACATTAGAGACGCGTGAATTTACTTATCTTCTTCGGGCAGCTTTCTTGGCAGGTTTGGCGGCCTTCTTTGGCTTGTTCGCTGCAGCCTTCGATGTTTTGATGGCATTTTAGTGGCAGTTACTACCGCCTTTTCAGTGACTGCGTTTCTTAGCCTTTGGCTTTTCGGCCTTCTCCCGCCACCAACGTTTTTCTTCTCTCCGGTGGTAGCCGATTTGATTGGTCGTCCGATGCAGCTTTTCACGACCACACACGTCTGTTATGCACTGCGTCTTACACACGTCTTGCTTTGAGAAAAGCTGCGACACCCCTATTTATAGGTTTTATCATTAATGTTGATTCTCATTTAAAGTAGTTTTTGAACTATTTAAACAAATTTTATATAGCAAACAACGTATTGGTAGCAAGCGTTGAACGTTTTCCTTCCGATTTATGAAACAAGATTGGCAATCCGTTTAGTAGAAGAAAAGTTATTAAGGTTCAAAATGTACGTAATGCTTTCGCTAATATCCCGATCAGAAACACATAACAAAAATATTTCAAAACTATATCTCCCGTTGTTTCTTGTTATAATTTTCTGTTATTTTAACTACTAACGAGACCAAATTCATAGCACAATACGTTACGAAAATTGAGTTCTGTTATAATCTTGTTATTTCATTCTGATCGGGATGCACTACTATCGCTTTCTCGGTCGTTCTCGTGCCGTGCATGAGCCTTTCCTTTCCGTCCGGCTTCTAATGGCATAACAAAAACTAATATGCCGGCTTTACCCCACCAACTGCTCTCGTCAAGCAACCCGAATAATCATAGGAACAAACATGTAGTGGACCTATATATAAACTTTTCATTATTTTATTGTTCGGTTGCTGCACCATATTGACGGCTCTGTGCGGGATGGGCTGAAAATATTCACTTTTCCGAGTCGTTTTCGAAAGATTTTTCAAAACACTATTTTTCCGTTTATAATGAATGTCCTACATATTCCAAAATTTAATACAACATTGGTACAAATATTTTCGACAAAATGCCGAAGAAATTGATTAAAACCATTCAGTACAACAAAAGATATATGCGTTCAAAATCTTACATCATTTTTCTTCCGAAATTTTGAAAAGGGGCCCCTATATTGAAAGGTAAGTCGTTAGTCACGACAAAAATTATCCTTCGACGTCTCGACAATTGGGTTAAGGCGAACGGCTTGCTCTCAGATACCCAGTTTGGTTTTCGGAGAGGAAAGGGAACGAATGATTGCCTGGCGCTACTTTCGTCAGAAATCCAACTCGCTTACGCAAAAAAGAACAAATGGCGTCTGTGTTCTTAGACATAAAAGGAGCATTCGACTCAGTCTCCATTGATGTTCTCTCGGAGAAGCTACATCAATGTGGTCTTTCACCGATATTAAATAATTATTTATACAATTTATTGTCAGAAAAGCACATGCATTTTTCATATGGCGATTTGGCGACACTCAGAATAAGTTACATGGGCCTCCCACAAGGCTCTTGTCTAAGCCCCCTTCTCTATAATTTTTACGTGAATGACATTGATAATTGTATTGTCAGCCCATGCACTCTAAGACAACTTGCAGATGATGGGGTGGTTTCTGCCACAGGACCAAAAGCTATAAATTTACAACAACCACTGCAAGATAGCTTGGATAATTTATCAATTTGGGCTTTAAAGCTGGGCATCGATTTCTCTACGGAGAAAACAGAGTTGGTCGTTTTCTCAAGGAAGCGTGATCCAGCTCAGCTTCAGCTTCATTTGGTTGGTAGAACGATAGCCCAAGTCCTGACTTTTAAATACATTGGAATTTGGTTCGATTCTAAAGGCACATGGGCAGGCCACATTAGGTATCTAATAACGAAATGCCAACAAAGGATAAATTTTCTGCGAACAATAACTGGATCATGGTGGGGTTCTCATCCAAGTGACATGATAAGATTGTATCAAACAACAATACTTTCAGTAATGGAATATGGGTGCATCTGTTTCCGTTGAGCACTCACATTATTAAACTGGAACGGATACAGTATCGTTGTTTACGAATCGTCTTAGGTTGCATGCAGTCGACCCATACGATGAGTCTTGAAGTAATAGCGGGAGTTCTTCCTTTAAAAGACCGATTCTGGGATCTCTCCTCTCGTTTACTTATTCGATGTGAGGTTATGAACCTACTGGTAATTGAAAATTTTGAAAGACTTGTCGAGCTTCAACCCCAAACCAGATTCATGACAGTGTATTTCAATCATATGTCACAAGAAATAACGTCTGCTAGTTATGTTCCCACATACGTCAATAAACTAGATACTCCTGAATCCACTTTATTCTTCGACACGTCCATGCAAGCAGGGATTCGTGGAATTCCGGATCATCTATGCTCGCGGGAGATCCCTAAAATATTCACAAGTAAATATCAACACATAGACTGCCTTAAAATGTTTTACACTGATGGGTCACGAATCAGTGAGGGCACTGGTTTCGGCATTTTTTTTTCGGGAGTTGTCCTACTGGAGCTTTAGAGCTAGGTTCTCGGAAGGGCTCCCCGTCAGAATCACATATTACAATTTGCAGACGAGACAGGCAATGTCGCCCAATAAAACACTGCATTAGGCCAATTGTAGCGGGCCGTGATTCTGAATGTGATATTCATTGCACGGTTCAGGTATGTGCGGACGTAGGGACTCGCGATCGCATGTATCATCGCGAAGGGTTCGAGCATTTGTACGTTAACGTGTTCGATCGCGTGTGCGTTTGTATGTCGCGTGTGCTAACGTGTATGTAACCTCGCGTATACAAAATCTATTTTATAACCGTGTGCATTTCACATATTCGCGTGTGTTCTTTGGATAATCGTGCGCGGACCGTGAATCTAATACTTTATATTTGGTGTACGGCTCAGATGCTAAATGAAAGTGAGATCTTCCATATCACGAGTTCCCGGCGATGTCACCGTAGAGCGTGTGGTCTAGTGGATATGAGCTTTATTTTTTTGATTGGTCCAACTGAATGTATGGACCTAAATTACTAGAATGAAGGCTAAAGATTTCCGGACGTGACCGATTCATGATCGCGCGCGTTTGCGGATTCGCGTTCGTAACTTCGTAAGTACTAAAACGTTCACATAATTACCGGAGTGTTATCAAGTTTGCGCGATAGCGGGCATAGGTGTGCGTAGATGATCTCGAAGGGCTTAAGCGTTCGTATGTTGACGTGTTTGTCGCATGTATGTGACTTCGCGTGTATAAATTCGATTTTGAAACCCTGCGGCCATTCATATATTCGCGGACCGTCATTCTGATATTTAGTTTGGTGTACGGATCACATTCTGAGAGGGAGTGAGTTATCCCATATCACTAGAGTTCCCGGTCATGTCGCCATGGAACGTTTTGTCTAGTGGATATGGGAGCAATTTTTTTTTAATTCTTCAATTTTATTTATTTTTTTTAAATTAACATGGACCTAGACTGTTGGTACCGAGGATAGACTCTTACGGACGATTCCGATTCATGATGGCGCGAACGCGGGAGTTTGTAGATTAGCGCTTGAGATCGCGTTGGTAAGTTTATGAGCGCTGAGACGTTAACCTTATCACCGGGGTATAATCATGCTTGCGAGTTGGTGGGCGTAGGTTGTTTAGAAAATCGCGAGGGGTTCTAACGTTTGTACGCTAACGTGATTTTCTAACATATTTGCGTGTGTTGTGTGTTCTTAAATGGTCGCGCGAACCGTGAGTCTGATATTAAATTTTCGGTGTGCGGCCAGAATTCTGGCAGAGAGTGGGATCCCTTATATCGATAAGCTTCCCGGTTATGTCGCCATGAGACGTGCCGCCGAATAGGTATGAGCGTATTTGCCCAATTGGTCCAGCTGAAGGCAAATACGCTCATACCAGGCTTCTGGGATCAAGGGTAGACCTCCGGACGTGACCGATTCGTAATCGCGCGCGAGGGCATTTTTGTAGGTTCCCGCTTGAGACCGCGTTTGAGAATGTGTGAGTGTTAAGATGTTGGCTATCACCATCTTTGCTGACCCAGCTGAAGGCGAGAGTAGAATGGCAGTATAGGATTCGAAAAGAAGAGATAAAAGACAATATATGAGAGACGCAATAAATAAAACAGGTACAAGATACAGCTAAAGTTATGATCATAACATGAAAGACAACACTACTAATACTTGAATACCCAACCACCACACATAGCACATCCTTTCTCAATTATCTATTTGTTACTAGTTGATTGTTGTTTATGAGCGGGTGAAAAGAAGAAATATAAAGAACAGAAAAAAGGCTCCTATCAGCCCTCCCGGCCTCCTCGATACACCACTATCGAGGTGTATTGTAATCAACATCTTGAAGCGGGCTTCTTATATAAATAAAATCTTGCGTCATAATGATTGGTGGATTATTGACATAAAAACTAATTAACCTCTAGTAGTAGCACTTGGTGCAAATAGAAACCAAAAAGAGCGAAGGGTACTTATATTTAGATAATTCTATTTAGTCTATTGTGGCCTGATGATGTTTACAATACCGTCAATCCTCCTGCGAGAGGGATAAAGAAATAGATATTAATAGATAATAGAATAGATAAGATAATAGATAACACAGAAATAGATATTACATGCAACTAAACTACTTTTAGGTGTTTGATGATGTGGTTCACGTGGATTGGATTTCTTCAAAAACTACGTGTTTCAGTTTATTAAGTTGATCTAGTTGAGCATTAACTAGTGGCTGAACAGTATGTTTAAGAGAAGGTTCCATCCATAAGAGATTGTCATCTCTGTTTCTGAAAACAGCGAATCCGATTCGTTATAAACGAGTGTTACTCGCCATCTTCACGAGCCAGAGCGACAGAGCGATTTAAGAGATAAAAACACCCACCTTTAGTCTGATCATCTCTTATACATGACAGTCCATCGATCCGAATCGAATGACTCGATCACTATGCTCAAGATCAAATGAGTCCCTGAACAACCGAACCAGCATGTTCCCCCATTTGAAAGTAGAAACATCCATATCAGCCGCCCGCCAAAACACTCGATCGAATGATTATTAGTCATGAGATTTAGAGGTCAATGAACCCGCACTCGCTCGGATCTCCCACTCTTATTGACCAAGCAAGAGTACGCGCCCATTAGGCTCATCACCCAAGCCCAGGGTGGGCACTGGTTTCGGTATTTCCAACAATAATTTTTCAATTTCTCTCAAACTTGCAGAACCCGCCTCTCTTTTATATAGCGGAACTAGCAGCAGTTCACTATAGTTTACAAATAATTAATACTTTACCCCCGAACCATTGCTTTATCCTAACTGATAGTCTCAGCACAATTGCAGCTCTACGCTCAAAGAGAATTGATAATCACGATCCATTCTTTTTGGGGAAGATACGAGAATCTCAGAGTAACCTAACAAGAAAATGTTATAAATTTACCCTAGTGTGGCTCCCCGCCCATTGCTCTATTGCGGGCAATGAGAAAGCTGATAATTTAGCCAAGATTGGTGCACTAGATGGTGAAATATATGAAAGACCCATCGCTTACAATGAATTTTATAGCGCTTCTCGACAGAGGACACTTGCTAGTTGGCAAACATCTTGGGACAATGGATATATGGGACGATGGCTACACTCAATTATCCCTAAAGTATCAACGAAGGCATGGTTCAAAGGATTGGATGTAAGTCGGGACTTCAACCGTGTGATGTCTAGGCTCATGTCCAATCATTATACTTTAGATGCGCATCTCCGTCGTATTGGGCTCGCTGAGGGTAATCATTGTGCTTGTGGAGAGGGTTACCATGACATTGAGCATGTTGTTTGGTCCTGCACTGAATATCGTGAAGCCAGATCACAATTAGTAGAAACTTTACAAGTCCGAGGAAGACCAATCCATGTTCCTGTTAGAGACATCCTGGCGTATCGCGATCCTCTATACATGGAACTTATCTATCATTTACTAAAACAGCGTCTGTCAAAATTTAATTAAATTCATCTCCTCATACTCTCATCCAAGGCTAATCATTCACCAATTAAAGTGTCCTAGAATATTCAGTTTTTAAATTTAGACAATAACAGAAAAAAAGTAAATAAATACACCCGAAAATACTAGATCATTATGAAATACAACAATGTAAGGAAAAAAGCAAACAATAATGTGATTTCAGTGTTAGTTTTAGACACATTACTAGTATAGTTAAAATTAGTCTTAAGAATTTTTGTAATGTGCTATGTAAAAAAAGAAACTGGCGTAAAAAGCTTTTGCAAATGCCGTGTCAAATAAACGTATGGAAATCATTGAGTACAATATAGACGAGCACAAAAGAGGCACAGCGATTGCAGCACGAAGTTTTCTCACCTTCACCCATGTAGACGGAAGCATGGATTCAAGGTTAATCAGTGCACGGATCAATGGCGTAACTTTCATTAATGTTTACGCAGCATCGGGAACTCAAAATCGCAACGCAAGGGAAAATTTCTACAACACAGTTTTACCATAATACTTCTATAATGCTACGAACACTGTCATCATTGATGATGATTTCAATTCGTTAGTAAACCAAAAAGATGCTACTGCTTCAAACGCGCATAGTCCAATGCTAAAACGATTCACGACTTCCTCAGGTGTAGATGACAGCTGGGAGTTTTTAAACCGCCAACATGTTGAATTCTCTTTTATCAGATCGGACTCTGCCTCTAGGATAGATAGGATTATTGTCACGCCGAATATGCGAGAATGGATTCGAACAGACCACGAAGCATACATAATTCGCACTGTTCTTCCAACACTTGGAAATCCACCTGGTCGGGGAATATGGCGTATGCATCCAAGCCTGGTTGATGATCCAGCAGTCATTGAGGAACTGCACGTGAAATGGAGATACTGGACAAGGCATCGACGAAATTATCGTACTTGGATAGACCAGTGGATTCAATTCGTGAAACCTAAACTGATCTCCTTCCTAAAATGGAAATCGTCCATTCAAAGGCGCTCATTCCATGATACAATGGAATTTTACTACGCCATACTTCGTTCAGCATATGATCGGAATTATGGCGATCCCCGTCAACTGGAAACAATCAATCACATTAAAGGACGGATGCTCTCTTTACAGCGTAGCTATGCACATAGCACGCGGTGTTGGAACGAAATATACATAGCAGTAGAAAACACATCAATTTTTCACATAGCAAACCAGAAGAGCCGACGAACCGATATGCGCCAAAGCCAAATGCGATACACCAGAGTGTGCAAGAATACTTTGTTAGCTTATACTCTTCCACGCACCCGGTCGAGAACGACGATTTCAACCCAACACAGCGCATCCCGAGTGAAAATGAGGACAATCAACGAGTAATGGATGAAATTTGTTCAGGCGAAATTCCACAAGCAATCAAATCGAGCAGCTCACGGAAATTACCCGGCAACGATGGCTTGTCAAAGGAGTTCTACCTAAAGGCATGGCAAGTGATTGAGAGAGTTTACTTTTGTCATCAACGAAGCAATGTCCTCTAATGCTACCAAAGAATTAGATATGATTACAAGAACACTTCACCGAGAGGATCTGCCTCATACGTTGACACAGATCTATCATTAGGGCCTAAGTCGCAATGTACTCAAATGAAAAAAAATCAGTTTGAATATTTTACGATGCTTTTCTAAATGAAGTTTCTATTGTAGATATAAATTATATGATGAAAATGTTTTTCCTAAAGCATGGCTAAACTTTTTAACAATATTCCCCCTGTGCATTATCAATGTCCATAACTATTGATTTTCAATGGCCAACAACTTCTCCTTCAATATAAAACTCATTGCCAAAAAGTTAAAAAAAATCCATTTTGACGCATCGGCGGACCCCTCCTCCCTGTGCATTTTAAATGTCCAAAACTATTGATTTTCAATGGCCAACATTTTCTCCTTCAACATAAAATGTCCATTTTGACGCATCGACAGACCTCCTTGCGCATTGTAAATACCCAAAACTATTAATTTTCAACGGCCAACAATTTCCCCTGCAACATAAAACTCATTATCAAAAAGCTGAAAAAAATTTCAACTTGACGCATCGACGGAACCCCCTGCGGATTGCAAATGTCCAAAACTATTGATTTTCAACTGCCAACAATTTCTCCTGCTATATAAAACTCATTACTAAAAAGTTGAAAAAATTTCCATCTTGACCGCTAATATTTTGCTTGCAGTCCTTTCCTATAGCAAGCGAAAAAAGAACTGCCGCATGTTCCAATCTTGCAAATAGGGTGATGAGCCTATTTTGGCACCATTAGGGAGAGGGTTGCACTATATTTTGAATAACTTTAAAAGAAGCCATATTACCTATAACCTTTCTCAGAATAAAATATCAGTGTACTGTTTCTTAAGCATCTACATAATGCTTATTTAGCAGAATTGTCTCAATTATCAGCATAAATGAAAATAAATGTTCTATTCTGTGCATCTATTCTCACCTCAACGATCCAATTATCGCCTCATGGGTGTGCCAGTTTCCACCTCATCGAAAAACCATCTAGTTGAAAAGCAATGCCTCATATTCCATTTGCGTCGATTCTAACTACACGCAGAAAAAAGATTTGTAGGTTCAATAAAAATATGGATTAAATTCAATAAATAAAATTATTGGTCGGGAGACAATAAATTTATTTATTGAATTCAATAAAATTTATTTATTGTTTCAATAAAAAAGTTTATTGTTTTGCTTTCTAATAATTTTTTTTATTGAAAAAAAAAGAAAATTATTAAATTTAAAAAATTTTTTATTGAAAGCAAAAATACATTGTTTTTCTAATAAAAAATATCGTGAAATTAATAATTTTGTTGGTTAAAGTGATAAACAATAATTGATTTAATTCAATAACCCATATTTTTGGTTTAAATACATATGCTAAATTTTTCTGCGTGTAGGTATCTAGATCATGGACGCCCACGCGTGATTTGTAAAATGAACCGCCTGCTTTTTTCAACCGATCAAAACAAACGTTAACATCACGGACATGAAAGAAACTCATCAGCTGTTAGTAGAAGAGCGCCCAGAATTGCGCACGCAGGAAATAACAATGCAAAGGTTAACAACTGGAATATCAAGTTTCACATCACACATTGTTTCCTCCCGATCCGAATTGTATGTGCAGATGAAAAAAAAATATCTGCAATTAACAATTAGTTGAATAACTTGAAATAATTGATTACTTATACCTGAAATTGCATAACAATATATTTTAAAGTTCATGTTTTGGTTTCGCCGCACTGGTGATTCTTTTCTGTATGATGGATGCAAAAAGTTTGTTTTGATTGTGGTAGTGTATCCGCAAAACATGGCAATAATGTGAACCCTCGTATTTAATATTATTCTATTATAACCCTAGGCTTTTCCTAGTTTTTTTTTTTTTTTATTTCGATTACGATGCAGAACCCGCCTCTCTTTTATATAGCGGAACTAGCAGCAGTTCACTATAGTTTACAAATAATTAATACTTTACCCCCGAACCATTGCTTTATCCTAACTGATAGTCTCAGCACAATTGCAGCTCTACGCTCAAAGAGAATTGATAATCACGATCCATTCTTTTTGGGGAAGATACGAGAATCTCAGAGTAACCTAACAAGAAAATGTTATAAATTTACCCTAGTGTGGCTCCCCGCCCATTGCTCTATTGCGGGCAATGAGAAAGCTGATAATTTAGCCAAGATTGGTGCACTAGATGGTGAAATATATGAAAGACCCATCGCTTACAATGAATTTTATAGCGCTTCTCGACAGAGGACACTTGCTAGTTGGCAAACATCTTGGGACAATGGATATATGGGACGATGGCTACACTCAATTATCCCTAAAGTATCAACGAAGGCATGGTTCAAAGGATTGGATGTAAGTCGGGACTTCAACCGTGTGATGTCTAGGCTCATGTCCAATCATTATACTTTAGATGCGCATCTCCGTCGTATTGGGCTCGCTGAGGGTAATCATTGTGCTTGTGGAGAGGGTTACCATGACATTGAGCATGTTGTTTGGTCCTGCACTGAATATCGTGAAGCCAGATCACAATTAGTAGAAACTTTACAAGTCCGAGGAAGACCAATCCATGTTCCTGTTAGAGACATCCTGGCGTATCGCGATCCTCTATACATGGAACTTATCTATCATTTACTAAAACAGCGTCTGTCAAAATTTAATTAAATTCATCTCCTCATACTCTCATCCAAGGCTAATCATTCACCAATTAAAGTGTCCTAGAATATTCAGTTTTTAAATTTAGACAATAACAGAAAAAAAGTAAATAAATACACCCGAAAATACTAGATCATTATGAAATACAACAATGTAAGGAAAAAAGCAAACAATAATGTGATTTCAGTGTTAGTTTTAGACACATTACTAGTATAGTTAAAATTAGTCTTAAGAATTTTTGTAATGTGCTATGTAAAAAAAGAAACTGGCGTAAAAAGCTTTTGCAAATGCCGTGTCAAATAAACGTATGGAAATCATTGAGTACAATATAGACGAGCACAAAAGAGGCACAGCGATTGCAGCACGAAGTTTTCTCACCTTCACCCATGTAGACGGAAGCATGGATTCAAGGTTAATCAGTGCACGGATCAATGGCGTAACTTTCATTAATGTTTACGCAGCATCGGGAACTCAAAATCGCAACGCAAGGGAAAATTTCTACAACACAGTTTTACCATAATACTTCTATAATGCTACGAACACTGTCATCATTGATGATGATTTCAATTCGTTAGTAAACCAAAAAGATGCTACTGCTTCAAACGCGCATAGTCCAATGCTAAAACGATTCACGACTTCCTCAGGTGTAGATGACAGCTGGGAGTTTTTAAACCGCCAACATGTTGAATTCTCTTTTATCAGATCGGACTCTGCCTCTAGGATAGATAGGATTATTGTCACGCCGAATATGCGAGAATGGATTCGAACAGACCACGAAGCATACATAATTCGCACTGTTCTTCCAACACTTGGAAATCCACCTGGTCGGGGAATATGGCGTATGCATCCAAGCCTGGTTGATGATCCAGCAGTCATTGAGGAACTGCACGTGAAATGGAGATACTGGACAAGGCATCGACGAAATTATCGTACTTGGATAGACCAGTGGATTCAATTCGTGAAACCTAAACTGATCTCCTTCCTAAAATGGAAATCGTCCATTCAAAGGCGCTCATTCCATGATACAATGGAATTTTACTACGCCATACTTCGTTCAGCATATGATCGGAATTATGGCGATCCCCGTCAACTGGAAACAATCAATCACATTAAAGGACGGATGCTCTCTTTACAGCGTAGCTATGCACATAGCACGCGGTGTTGGAACGAAATATACATAGCAGTAGAAAACACATCAATTTTTAGCGGCCCTTACACGTTCAATATTTTCGTCAATACCAGTATTGACGATATTGTTACAATATTTCAGTCCCGTTTGAAATCCACATCGTCAATAATTTTTTTTCCATTACACGTACAATATTTTTGTCAATACTCTCTAGTATTGACAAAAATATTGAACGTGTAAGGCCCGCTTTTCACATAGCAAACCAGAAGAGCCGACGAACCGATATGCGCCAAAGCCAAATGCGATACACCAGAGTGTGCAAGAATACTTTGTTAGCTTATACTCTTCCACGCACCCGGTCGAGAACGACGATTTCAACCCAACACAGCGCATCCCGAGTGAAAATGAGGACAATCAACGAGTAATGGATGAAATTTGTTCAGGCGGAATTCCACAAGCAATCAAATCGAGCAGCTCACGGAAATTACCCGGCAACGATGGCTTGTCAAAGGAGTTCTACCTAAAGGCATGGCAAGTGATTGAGAGAGTTTACTTTTGTCATCAACGAAGCAATGTCCTCTAATGCTACCAAAGAATTAGATATGATTACAAGAACACTTCACCGAGAGGATCTGCCTCATACGTTGACACAGATCTATCATTAGGGCCTAAGTCGCAATGTACTCAAATGAAAAAAAATCAGTTTGAATATTTTACGATGCTTTTCTAAATGAAGTTTCTATTGTAGATATAAATTATATGATGAAAATGTTTTTCCTAAAGCATGGCTAAACTTTTTAACAATATTCCCCCTGTGCATTATCAATGTCCATAACTATTGATTTTCAATGGCCAACAACTTCTCCTTCAATATAAAACTCATTGCCAAAAAGTTAAAAAAAATCCATTTTGACGCATCGGCGGACCCCTCCTCCCTGTGCATTTTAAATGTCCAAAACTATTGATTTTCAATGGCCAACATTTTCTCCTTCAACATAAAATGTCCATTTTGACGCATCGACAGACCTCCTTGCGCATTGTAAATACCCAAAACTATTAATTTTCAACGGCCAACAATTTCCCCTGCAACATAAAACTCATTATCAAAAAGCTGAAAAAAATTTCAACTTGACGCATCGACGGAACCCCCTGCGGATTGCAAATGTCCAAAACTATTGATTTTCAACTGCCAACAATTTCTCCTGCTATATAAAACTCATTACTAAAAAGTTGAAAAAATTTCCATCTTGACCGCTAATATTTTGCTTGCAGTCCTTTCCTATAGCAAGCGAAAAAAGAACTGCCGCATATTCCAATCTTGCAAATAGGGTGATGAGCCTATTTTGGCACCATTAGGGAGAGGGTTGCACTATATTTTGAATAACTTTAAAAGAAGCCATATTACCTATAACCTTTCTCAGAATAAAGTATCAGTGTACTGTTTCTTAAGCATCTACATAATGCTTATTTAGCAGAATTGTCTCAATTATCAGCATAAATGAAAATAAATGTTCTATTCTGTGCATCTATTCTCACCTCAACGATCCAATTATCGCCTCATGGGTGTGCCAGTTTCCACCTCATCGAAAAACCATCTAGTTGAAAAGCAATGCCTCATATTCCATTTGCGTCGATTCTAACTACACGCAGAAAAAAGATTTGTAGGTTCAATAAAAATATGGATTAAATTCAATAAATAAAATTATTGGTCGGGAGACAATAAATTTATTTATTGAATTCAATAAAATTTATTATTAAATTATTATTATTATTATTATTATTATTATTAAATTTAAAAATAAAAAAGTTTATTGTTTTGCTTTCTAATAATTTTTTTTATTGAAAATAAAAGAAAATTATTAAATTTAAAATTTTTTTTATTGAAAGCAAAAATACATTGTTTTTCTAATAAAAAAATATCGTGAAATTAATAATTTTGTTGGTTAAAGTGATAAACAATAATTGATTTAATTCAATAACCCATATTTTTGGTTTAAATACATATGCTAAATTTTTCTGCGTGTAGGTATCTAGATCATGGACGCCCACGCGTGATTTGTAAAATGAACCGCCTGCTTTTTTCAACCGATCAAAACAAACGTTAACATCACGGACATGAAAGAAACTCATCAGCTGTTAGTAGAAGAGCGCCCAGAATTGCGCACGCAGGAAATAACAATGCAAAGGTTAACAACTGGAATATCAAGTTTCACATCACACATTGTTTCCTCCCGATCCGAATTGTATGTGCAGATGAAAAAAAAATATCTGCAATTAACAATTAGTTGAATAACTTGAAATAATTGATTACTTATACCTGAAATTGCATAACAATATACTTTAAAGTTCATGTTTTGGTTTCGCCGCACTGGTGATTCTTTTCTGTATGATGGATGCAAAAAGTTTGTTTTGATTGTGGTAGTGTATCCGCAAAACATGGCAATAATGTGAACCCTCGTATTTAATATTATTCTATTATAACCCTAGGCTTTTCCTAGTTTTTTTTATTTCGATTATAGAGGTTTTAACCTTAAGGTCATTCGCCTCTTCGGGTTAGAAAAATCTCTTATGAAAAATTTCCAACCCTATGTGCGGGGTCGGGACTCGAACTCAGGTGCGCTGCGTACAAGGCAATCGATTTACCAACTACGCTACGCCCAACCCCTGCTTTTCCTAGTGTTTGACGAGTGCTTTTAAAGTGAAGTAATCGTAAAATGGTTCTCCAGCTAAAAAGATAGGTGGGTAATGTCTAGGACATAACCGGAGTGTCGTGACTACTCGTTTGACTTGTAATTCAAATCGAATGATACTCAATGAAATATGTGGGAATGTTTCAAGTTATTCTTTATAATAATTATGGTGGTTCTGAAAAGAACCTTCGTTGTTGGCGTCTGCGTTGATAGGGGATGCGCTGGATTCTAAGCTCGTTGAGACATCCATTCATGAAATGCACAAATTTCATATTTTCTTGCTTTGAAATATCAATGTAAAAATCTCTCGAAACGACCATCGGAATCTTTTTCCTAGCGTACAGAAATGAACACGCTTAGCGAAAAACTAGGGGCGGGGAATGTCCGGGACATAACCACGATGATCATATTCTTAAAATTCTGTATCTCTTTCAAATGGCCAATTTTACGCATTAAGTTCGATTCACCGGGCTCAGCGAAATTTTCCTGGGGATCCCCGTTCGTTAGTATATTCAGCAAAATAATTTTATTACCGAGTTCTCCTCATTGAATACAGGTCAATAAATTCATATAATGATTTCAACAAGCAGACAATGTACATGTATGACAGGTGGGAGTGTTCTGAAGTGTTTTAGTGGAGGTAACAACATAAAATCGTGTATTGGACATTTTACAATGATTCTCCTTAACCCTGCAAAACCACGGGGTTGGTAGCAGAGGGTTAAGTTGTTTGGAAGAGATGACAGTTAATATATGATAACTAAAAATATAAAATTGTTCTATAAATTGCAAAGTTATTGCCGCGTTGACCTGAAAATTTGTCTTTTCATTCATATAGGAACAATCATTTAAATTATGTCAATTTATGGTTTGCAAGGTTTGAAATAACTTCGAAGTTTAGTCATGACACCCCTGTTATGTCATATACATTACCAACCCATCTTTTTCCATTTTTATTCGTCTTAATAAGGACGGGTTGTAGATACCGTAAACTGGGGTGACATTGATCACTTTTCGAGGTAATCATTACATAGGGTAAGGTGGGGCAAATCCGACCTAGTAAACGGTTTTGGCTGTAAAATGATCAATTTACATCGGATCAAGTCGCTTTATATACCAAATTAAAGGTTAGACTCCTGGGCAACTTTCTATATATAGAATATTATTTGAATCTAGGGATTATCTTGTGATACAAGCGTTTTACAAAAATGTTCATTTTCACTGTTTTCAAAAATGGTGAGGTAAACCCGACCCCCTATGTTTTTGGTTGATTTAGTGCATGTATTATCCAAATTTTATGGTTTTTCAATGATAAATAAATGAATGTTGTGTTATTGAATTGTACCATGCAGAAAATGGAGTTCAATGACAATCTTGGAATGCTAAAATCACAAGCAGTAGCACGTTGTGATATTTCCATTTGCATCGGAGTAATACTATAATCATCACGTTTTTGTGTCTTGCGCTTGTAATTATGAGCCATTTTGCATAAAAATAATAAATAATAACAATAAAAATATGTTTCAATTTGAAAAATAAAAATTTTCTTAGCAAAAAAGCGGTCGGATTTACCCCAATATTTAGTGGTCGGATTTGCCCCATGGCGTCATTTTTCATTACGATGCAATTAAAAAAAATATGAAAAAGGTTGAATTAAATTCTTCTATGCACTTTGTAGGACTTTAATCAAAGAATTTAAATCCACTTACATTTATTATGCAATCACTTTAACAATCAGAAATATCCTGTAGTCAATGATGCACAAAAGTCAATTCAAAAGTTGTAAAAACACACTTTTTGTCGTTTGGGCATCTCAATGTAGACTAATGAAATGCTGTCATACCACCATTATAATTATTTTCGATGCTCCACACGACAACATTAACATTAGTTCGGGGTTCGACAAGTTGTTACATATTGTGACATAGGGAGATGGGGGAGTAAACTACATCGTTACGTAACATGTTTTCACTGAAGAATTTTTTTTTTAAAGAATTTGTTACGTAATAGGGAAGGGGGGATGAAGAAATTTGTGACAATTTGTTACCTGGTGGGAGGGGAACTCAATTTTGAGCAATTTTTGCGTTACGTAATTTATGAATGGTCCCTTGGCGACGACTATGATCTTTCCCCTTTCGCAGCTCACACCGAATGAGCAATGCAGATTTTCATCATTCGTTTTGGTGTAGCTTTCGCTTGGTGGCAGAGTTGCCACATTCACTGATTTTCTTGGAAGGATTTGCAAAAACCTTCGGGTTTGTAGATTAATTTGAAAAATATTTTTTTATGATTCATTGGTAAAAGTACAGAATTAACAAGCGCAAACTTAATACTAGTTAATAAAAGAAACTTTCTAATTAAATTCTTTTTCCATTTTGCGATCGTCCTAATAACGACGGTTTGTAGATAACTATGTTGATACAAGACGAGAATCTTTTGAAACAATTCAAACCTTGCCGACGATTGTTTTTAATGCGTACATACATATGATCTTTCCCCTTTCTCAGCTCATACCGAATGAGCACGCTTTGCACCAAGGCGTTCCTATTTATTGACTTTTCAATGCAGATGGAAGGCCATCCTTTTGTGCGATAAATGAAAATATTTTCATCATTCGTTTTGGTGTACCTTTCGCTTAGTGGCAGAGTTGCCACATTCACTGATTTTCTTGGAAGTATTTGCAAAAACTTTCGGGTTTGTAGATTAGAAAAACATTTTCTTATGATTCACTGGTAAAAGTACAAAATTGACAAGCGCAAACTTAATATTAGTTAATAAAAGAAACTTTCTAATTAAATTCTTTTTCCATTTTGCATTTGTCCTAATAAGGACGGTTTGTAGATAACTATGTTGATACAAAACGAGAATCTTTCGAAGCAATTCAAACCTTGCCGACGATTGTTTTTACTGCGTACATACATATGATCTTTCCCCTTTCGCAGCTCACACCGAATGAGCACGCTTTGCATCAAGGCTTTCCTATTTATTGACTTTTCAATGCAGATGGAAGGCCATCCTTTTGTGCGAGAAATGAAAATATTTTCATAATTCGTTTTGGTGTAGCTTTCGCTTAGTGGCAGATTTACCACATTCACTGATTTTCTTGGAAGGATTTGCAAAAACCTTCGGGTTTGTAGATTAATTTGAAAAATATTTTCTTATATAATTATTTTTAATTATACAAATTAATAAAAGGAACTTCCTAATAAAACTATTTTTCCATTATATATTCATCCTAAGGACGGTTTGCATACAACTATGACTTAAATCCATCTACAATTAACAGCGCTAACGGAAAATAAGCACCACTAATTCTTTACAAGTATTTTGTTAGTCCTGAAAAGGACTGTTGGCAACATTAGAGACGCATGAATTTACTTATCTTCTTCGGGCAGCTTTCTTGGCAGGTTTGGCGGCCTTCTTTGGCTTGTTCGCTGCAGCCTTCGATGTTTTGATGGCATTTTAGTGGCAGTTACTACCGCCTTTTCACTGACTGCGTTTCTTAGCCTTTGGCTTTTCGGCCTTCTCCCGCCAACAACGTTTTTCTTCTCTCCGGTGGTAGCCGATTTGATTGGTCGTCCGATGCAGCTTTTCACGACCACACACGTCTGTTATGCACTGCGTCTTACACACGTCTTGCTTTGAGAAAAGCTGCGACACCCCTATTTATAGGTTTTATCATTAATGTTGATTCTCATTTAAAGTAGTTTTTGAACTATTTAACCAAATTTTATATAGCAAACAACGTATTGGTAGCAAGCGTTGAACGTTTTCCTTCCGATTTATGAAACAAGATTGGCAATCCGTTTAGTAGAAGAAAAGTTATTAAGGTTCAAAATGTACGTAATGCTTTCGCTAATATCCCGATCAGAAACACATAACAAAAATATTTCAAAACTATATCTCCCGTTGTTTCTTGTTATAATTTTCTGTTATTTTAACTACTAACGAGACCAAATTCATAGCACAATACGTTACGAAAATTGAGTTCTGTTATAATCTTGTTATTTCATTCTGATCGCGATGCACTACTATCGCTTTCTCGGTCGTTCTCGTGCCGTGCATGAGCCTTTCCTTTCCGTCCGGCTTCTAATGGCATAACAAAAACTAATATGCCGGCTTTACCCCACCAACTGCTCTCGTCAAGCAACCCGAATAATCATAGGAACAAACATGTAGTGGACCTATATATAAACTTTTCATTATTTTATTGTTCGGTTGCTGCACCATATTGACGGCTCTGTGCGGGATGGGCTGAAAATATTCACTTTTCCGAGTCGTTTTCGAAAGATTTTTCAAAACACTATTTTTCCGTTTATAATGAATGTCCTACATATTCCAAAATTTAATACAACATTGGTACAAATATTTTCGACAAAATGCCGAAGAAATTGATTAAAACCATTCAGTACAACAAAAGATATATGCGTTCAAAATCTTACATCATTTTTCTTCCGAAATTTTGAAAAGGGGCCCCTATATTGAAAGGTAAGTCGTTAGTCACGACAATAAAGGCATGTATCAGTGCAGTGTTTAATATTTTTGTTCCGGAATAATGAGATACGAGGCGGTAAATGCTGGCTCGTGTTTATTTTGCTAAGCGCCGTTGCGTCCTGTTTCGGTTCACTACGTGAGTGAGGCGGATTAGCACATATTTCTATATGGTGATTTTGTTTTTTTTTTAAAGTTGGATTTAGAGGAGAGTTCTAAATACATATGTGCACAACAAATAAAGAATAAAACTTGCACACCTGTTTTAGCCAAATCGATATTTGTCATTATCTCATATGCTTGGTTCGAAACCAAGGAGTACGAAATAGGGTCACAATAGGCTCTACTACCATAATAGGCACATCACCCTATAAGCCATGAATGTCGTTCACAACATTAATTTTGAACCGCTGCTATGAAATTTACTTGCAACAGTTCCAACGCAACGGATGATAAAAGTTAGAAACACGGACACATTTGCAACTATCAGCGAACCAAACCAAACTACGGAAGCAAGCCGAATAACCGAACTTTCACGAACATTCAACAGGCACGCTCAGCAGCACGAACGTTTTTGCTTTTCTCTCGTCCGTTTACACGCACAGCAGCTGAAGTCAAACTTGCACCAGTACAGTCGTGTGGGTTTTTTCCAGAACTTTCGCATAAAAATGTCATTTGAAATTACTTCTTCCAGCCTTGGAGTGAATTAGAGTTTTCGAAAAAAGCTATATATATATATATATATATATATATATATATATATATATATATATATATATATATATATATATATATATATATGTGTATATATATATGTATATATATATATATATATATATATATATATATATATATATATATATATATATATATATATATATATATATATATATATATATATATATATATATATATATATATATATATATATATATATATATATATATATATATATATATAAATCAGTTCTCGGAGGTAGGCTACAATTTTGATTATTTTTCGGAACATTTAAATCAAACGGTAATTGGCTTCACATACACTTGTCAAATATGACCTTTTTTCGAAAACTCTAATTCACTCCAAGGCTGGAAGAAGTAATTTCAAATGACATTTTTATGCGAAAGTTCTGGAAAAAACCCACACGACTGTACTGGTGCAAGTTTGACTTCAGCTGCTGTGCGTGTAAACGGACGAGAGAAAAGCAAAAACGTTCGTGCTGCTGAGCGTGCCTGTTGAATGTTCGTGAAAGTTCGGTTATTCGGCTTGCTTCCGTAGTTTGGTTTGGTTCGCTGATAGTTGCAAATGTGTCCGTGTTTCTAACTTTTATCATCCGTTGCGTTGGAACTGTTGCAAATAAATTTCATAGCAGCGGTTCAAAATTAATGTTGTGAACGACATTCATGGCTTATAGGGTGATGTGCCTATTATGGTAGTAGAGCCTATTGTGACCCTATTGCGTACCCCTTGGTTTCGAACCAAGCATATGAGATAATGACAAATATCGATTTGGCTAAAACAGGTGTGCAAATTTTATTCTTTATTTTGTTGTGCACATATGTATTTAGAACTCTCCTCTAAATCCAACTTAAAAAAAAAACAAAATCACCTTATAGAAATATGTGCTAATCCGCCTCACTCACGTAGTGAACCGAAACAGGACGCAACGGCGCTTAGCAAAATAAACACTTACGAGCCAGCATTTACCGCCTCATATCTCATTATTCCGGAACAAAAATATTAAACATTGCACTGATACATGCCTTTATTGTCGTGACTAACGACTTACCTTTCAATATAGGGGCCCCTTTTCAAAATTTCGGAAGAAAAATGATGTAAGATTTTGAACGCATATATCTTTTGTTGTACTGAATGGTTTTAATCAATTTCTTCGGCATTTTGTCGAAAATATTTGAACCAATGTTGTATTAAATTTTGGAATATGTAGGACATTCATTATAAACGGAAAAATAGTGCTTTGAAAAATCTTTCGAAAACGACTCGGAAAAGTGAATATTTTCAGCCCATCCCGCACAGAGCCGTCAATATGGTGCAGCAACCGAACAATAAAATAATGAAAAGTTTATATATAGGTCCACTACATGTTTGTTCCTATGATTATTCGTATTGGGTTGCTTGACGAGAGCAGTTGGTGGGGGAAAGCCGGCATATTAGTTTTTGTTATGCCATTAGAAGCCGGACGGAAAGGAAAGGCTCATGCACGGCACGAGAACGACCGAGAAAGCGATAGTAGTGCATATTAGCGAAAGCATTACGTACATTTTGAACCTTAATAACTTTTCTTCTACTAAACGGATTGCCAATCTTGTTTCATAAATCGGAAGGAAAACGTTCAACGCTTGCTACCAATACGTTGTTTGCTATATAAAATTTGTTTAAATAGTTCAAAAACTACTTTAAATGAGAATCAACATTAATGATAAAACCTATAAATAGGGGTGTCGCAGCTTTTCTCAAAGCAAGACGTGTGTAAGACGCAGTGCATAACAGACGTGTGTGGTCGTGAAAAGCTGCATCGGACGACCAATCAAATCGGCTACCACCGGAGAGAAGAAAAACGTTGCTGGCGGGAGAAGGCCAAAAAGCCAAGGGCTAAGAAACGCAGTCACTGAAAAGGCGGTAGTAACTGCCACTAAAATGCCATCAAAACATCGAAGGCTGCAGCGAACAAGCCAAAGAAGGCCGCCAAACCTGCCAAGAAAGCTGCCCGAAGAAGATAAGTAAATTCACGCGTCTCTAATGTTGCCAACAGTCCTTTTCAGGACTAACAAAATACTTGTAAAGAATTAGTGGTGCTTATTTTCCGTTAGCGCTGTTAATTGTAGATGGATTTGTGTCATAGTTGTATGCAAACCGTCCTTAGGATGAATATATAATGGAAAAATAGTTTTATTAGGGAGTTCCTTTTATTAATTTGTATAATTAAAAATAATTATATAAGAAAATATTTTTCAAATTAATCTACAAACCCGAAGGTTTTTGCAAATCCTTCCAAGAAAATCAGTGAATGTGGTAAATCTGCCACTAAGCGAAAGCTACACCAAAACGAATTATGAAAATATTTTCATTTATCGCACAAAAGGATGGCCTTCCATCTGCATTGAAAAGTCAATAAATAGGAAAGCCTTGATGCAAAGCGTGCTCATTCGGTGTGAGCTGCGAAAGGGGAAAGATCATATGTATGTACGCAGTAAAAACAATCGTCGGCAAGGTTTGAATTGCTTCGAAAGATTCTCGTCTTGTATCAACATAGTTATCTACAAACCGTCCTTATTAGGACGATCGCAAAATGGAAAAAGAATTTAATTAGAAAGTTTCTTTTATTAACTAGTATTAAGTTTGCACTTGTTAATTCTGTCCTTTAACCAGTGAATCATAATAAAATATTCAAATTAATCTACAAACCCGAAGGTTTTTGCAAATACTTCCAAGAAAATCAGTGAATGTGGCAACTCTGCCACTAAGCGAAAGCTACACCAAAACGAATGATGAAAATATTTTCATTTATCGCACAATAGGATGGTCTTCCATCTGCATTGAAAAGTCAATAAATAGGAACGCCTTGGTGCAAAGCGTGCTCATTCGGTATGAGCTGAGAAAGGGGAAAGATCATGTGTATGTACGCATTAAAACCAATCGTCGGCAACGTTGGAATTGTTTCAAAAGATTCTCGTCTTGTATCAACATAGTTATCTACAAACCGTCCTTATTAGGACGATCGCAAAATGGAAAAAGAATTTAATTAGAAAGTTTCTTTTATTAACTAGTATTAAGTTTGCACTTGTTAATTCTGTCGTTTACCCAGTGAATCATAATAAAATATTCAAATTAATCTACAAACCCGAAGGTTTTTGCAAATCCTTCCAAGAAAATCAGTGAATGTGGTAACTCTGCCACTAAGCGAAAGCTACACCAAAACGAATGATGAAAATATTTTCATTTATCGCAGAAAAGGATGGCCTTCCATCTGCATTGAAAAGTCAATAAATAGAAACGCCTTGATGCAAAGCGTGCTCATTCGGTGTGAGCTGCGAAAGGGGAAAGATCATATGTATGTACGCAGTAAAAACAATCGTCGGAAAGGTTTGAATTTTTCAGAAGATTCTCGTCTTTATCAACATAGTTATCTACAAACCGTCCTTATTAGGACGAATACAAAATGGAAAAAGAATTTAATTAGAAAGTTTCTTTTATTAACTAGTATTAAGTTTGCGCTTGTTAATTCTGTACTTTTACCAATGAATCATAAAAAAATATTTTTCAAATTAATCTACAAACCCGAAGGTTTTTGCAAATCCTTCCAAGAAAATCAGTGAATGTGGCAACTCTGCCACCAAGCGAAAGCTACACCAAAACGAATGATGAAAATCTGCATTGCTCATTCGGTGTGAGCTGCGAAAGGGGAAAGATCATAGTCGTCGGCAAGGGACCATTCATAAATTACGTAACGCAAAAATTGCTCAAAATTGAGTCCCCCTCCCACCAGGTAACAAATTGTCACAAATTTCTTCATCCCCCCTTCCCTATTACGTAACAAATTCTTTTAAAAAAAAATTCTTCAGTGAAAACATGTTACGTAACGATGTAGTTTACTCCCCCATCTCCCTATGTCACAATATGTAACAACTTGTCGAACCCCCTCCCCTCCCTAAAAGCGTTACGTAATTTATGAATGGCCCCCAAGGTTTGAAGTGTTTCAAAAGATTCTCGTCTTGTATCAACATAGTTACCATAAACCGGGGTGACTTTGATCAGCGGGGTGACTTTGATCACTCGAAACTTTTTTCCTAGATCGCTTATTAAACCAGAATAATCTACCGAATCATTTTAATTTGAACTGATTTTTACTCTAAACTTATAAAATACTGATTTGTTATACTTTTTGAGTATATTGTTCGGTTTTTGGGTACAAAAACTACAAAAAACCGAAATTTGACTTTACCGTGTTTTTACGAAGCTTCGTAAAGTGTCTATTTTTTATGAAACAAATAAATCTCAGATTTGAGCAAAAGTAATAAATTAAAAGCGAGTTTTTATTTTCCTTTAGATTGGGATGTACCAACCTTAGTTTTAGGAGTTTGTTTATTTTAAATAAATTTTTTATAAATCTATAAATTTTTTATAAAGTTATTTTTAGCTAAAATTCGCAACATTTTTTTATTGTTCAATATTCCGACGCGTTAGAATGGATGAAACTTTTTGTACATCGATGAAGCACTGAAATAGAACAATTTTAGTAGTTTTAAAGGTTTTCAGAATCTTTTATTCTAGTTGGAAACGAACTATAGGAATTTTGGCTACTCGAATTTTACAGTACATTGAAATACTTTGTATAATACCAATTAACATCTATTTAACAATGAATATCTTTCCAGAATCAGTTTAAACAAGCATTTCAATGAAAAACATTGACAATGATAACTTAATGTAGGTGAACATGCAGGTTATCAAAGTCACCCCGGAATACGAAAACGGACTTCAACTTGAAATCATTTTTGGAAAAATAGCTGTAAGCGGACAATTTTAGGTAAAACCATCCAATCTTATTCTCCATACATCAATACATGGTTTAAAAATATTAAACTTGAAAAAAATGTGTTGCGATTAGAAATAGGGTAAGGTGGGGCAAATCCGACCGTTGGGTAAACGCGACCCCCCTCTGTTACCGAAAATCAGAAACACTACGCGAACTAATGTTAATGTTGTCGTGTGGAGCATCGAAAATAATTATAATGGTGGTATGACAGCATTTCATTAGTCTACATTGAGATGCCCAAACGACAAAAAGTGTGTTTTTACAACTTTTGAATTGACTTTTGTGCATCATTGACTACAGGATATTTCTGATTGTTAAAGTGATTGCATAATAAATGTAAGTGGATTTAAATTCTTTGATTAAAGTCCTACAAAGTGCATAGAAGAATTTAATTCAACCTTTTTCATATTTTTTTTAATTGCATCGTAATGAAAAATGACGCCATGGGGCAAATCCGACCACTAAATATTGGGGTAAATCCGACCGCTTTTTTGCTAAGAAAATTTTTATTTTTCAAATTGAAACATATTTTTATTGTTATTATTTATTATTTTTATGCAAAATGGCTCATAATTACAAGCGCAAGACACAAAAACGTGATGATTATAGTATTACTCCGATGCAAATGGAAATATCACAACGTGCTACTGCTTGTGATTTTAGCATTCCAAGATTGTCATTGAACTCCATTTTCTGCATGGTACAATTCAATAACACAACATTCATTTATTTATCATTGAAAAACCATAAAATTTGGATAATACATGCACTAAATCAACCAAAAACATAGGGGGTCGGGTTTACCTCACCATTTTTGAAAACAGTGAAAATGAACATTTTTGTAAAACGCTTGTATCACAAGATAATCCCTAGATTCAAATAATATTCTATATATAGAAAGTTGCCCAGGAGTCTAACCTTTAATTTGGTATATAAAGCGACTTGATCCGATGTAAATTGATCATTTTACAGCCAAAACCGTTTACTAGGTCGGATTTGCCCCACCTTACCCTATGTAATGATTACCTCGAAAAGTGATCAATCAGTTTACGGTATCTACAACCCGTCCTTATTAGGACGAATAAAAATGGAAAAAGATGGGTTGGTAATGTATATGACATAACAGGGGTGTCATGACCAAACTTCGAAGTTATTTCAAATCTTGCAAACCATAAATTGACATAATTTAAATGATTGTTCCTATATGAATGAAAAGACAAATTTTCAGGTCAACGCGGCAATAACTTTGCAATTTATAGAACAATTTTATATTTTTAGTTATCATATATTAACTGTCATCTCTTCCAAACAACTTAACCCTCTGCTACCAACCCCGTGGTTTTGCAGGGTTAAGGAGAATCATTGTAAAATGTCCAATACACGATTTTATGTTGTTACCTCCACTAAAACACTTCAGAACACTCCCACCTGTCATACATGTACATTGTCTGCTTGTTGAAATCATTATATGAATTTATTGACCTGTATTCAATGAGGAGAACTCGGTAATAAAATTATTTTGCTGAATATACTAACGAACGGGGATCCCCAGGAAAATTTCGCTGAGCCCGGTGAATCGAACTTAATGCGTAAAATTGGCCATTTGAAAGAGATACAAGCAGAATTTTAAGAATATGATCATCGTGGTTATGTCCCGGACATTCCCCGCCCCTAGTTTTTCGCTAAGCGTGTTCATTTCTGTACGCTAGGAAAAAGATTCCGATGGTCGTTTCGAGAGATTTTTACATTGATATTTCAAAGCAAGAAAATATGAAATTTGTGCATTTCATGAATGGATGTCTCAACGAGCTTAGAATCCAGCGCATCCCCTATCAACGCAGACGCCAACAACGAAGGTTCTTTTCACCATAATTATTATAAAGAATAACTTGAAACATTCCCACATATTTCATTGAGTATCATTCGATTTGAATTACAAGTCAAACGAGTAGTCACGACACTCCGGTTATGTCCTAGACATTACCCACCTATCTTTTAGCTGGAGAACCATTTTACGATTATTTCACTTTAAAAGCACGCGTCAAACACTAGGAAAAGCGTAGGGTTATAATAGAATAATATTAACATGTTTACACGCACAGCAGCTGAAGTCAAACTTGCACCAGTACAGTCGTGTGGGTTTTTTCCTGAACTTTCGCATAAAAATGTCATTTGAAATTACTTCTTCCAGCCTTGGAGTGAATTAGAGTTTTCGAAAAAAGCTCATATTTGACAAGTGGTATGTGAAGCCAATTACCGTTGATTTAAATGTTCCGAAAAATAGTCAAAATTGTAGCCTACCTCCGAGAACTTATATATATATATATAATATATATATATATATATATATATATATATATATATATATATATATATATATATATATATATAATATATATATATATATATATATATATATATATATGTATATATATATATATATATATATATATATATATATATATATATATATATATATATATATATATATATATATATATATATATATATATATATATATATATATATATATATATATATATATATATATATATATATATATATATATATATATATATATATATATATATATATATATATATATATATATATATATATATATATATATATATATATATATATATATATATATATATATATATATATATATATATATATATATATATATATATATATATATATATATATATATATATATATATATATATATATATATATATATATATATATATATATATATATATATATGGAACCTGTATTTGAAGCTAGCTTATAGTTATATTATAATTTCAAATTATTATTCAGCTTAGTTTGTTAACCCCTCTCTTATTACTTTCTAAATAATCATGCATGCGTTAACCTGCACTACATGTGTGCTCAATTCTAAATTCCTTCCGATCCTAGAAACTTAGATTAGTGCGTGTTGATGGCAAAGTAGCTATTCTTGGATGCTTGTTCTCGGCGCTTTTAAATTAATCTGAAATAAGTGGATGCGGAAAAAACCATTGCATAATCTAAATATATTTTCTATAGTACAACATATTGTGTTCGATAAAAATAGATATGTCAATGGCTTTTGTTGGGTTGTATGAGCTACAGAGAAACAACGGACGATATCTAGGGATTGTTGCATGCAAATTGTTACTTTCAGCTGGTTATGTGGGTGGCGCAAATATTCTCGCTACGTACACCGCATTTGAAGCTTTCTATTTGAAACCCAACGTGTGCTAGATACTTGTGATACTATATGGGTATTACTTTATTGTCATCTTCAATGCAGTCATCACATGTTTCAATCAAATGAAATCTAATCAAGCAATGGTACACGTCAATAAGCCACATGTGGCTTGCCAGCAATGTTGGTTGACTGAATAATGGCATAACAAGAAACATAATTTTGTGTATTCGTTCACATAAGCCATATGTTTTACATTGTATTATGTTCTGCTATGTGTTCGGTGCTATTTTTATACGCCCTGTAATGTAGCTACTAAAGTATCACGGTAATACAAATGCATGTTTTCTTCATCATTGTTTTATTGTAATTTAATTATAATGCCAAGCGTGGTACACGAATGCATCGTTGTACATGGGAATGTGTAGTGCGGCAAAACCGACAAATGGCCTCGAATAATCCCGCTAAGGGCATATACACTACTGCATTCCTCGACAGCATGAGCTAACGTCACTTGCATTGTCATCTATCATGAAATCAGTTGTTTCATATTTTAAAACCTTGGTTGTGTTTTGGGAAAAGCTTGGTTCACTAATCAAAATGGCACATTCTTTCGTGACGTTACAACGATTTGACGAATCTTAATTCCATAAATATGCTATAACTTTATCAAATAAACGCCTACATCAAAACTTATTACATATTCGGAAAGTAGACAAAGTATGACCGGTGTCAAGTCAGACCGGACAAAGTCGCACAATCTTAATAAGTGAGATAGTGATAGCATTGGATAAAGAATTTTTTCAACTAAATTCGTATTAATTAAGTTTTATTAAACTCTTTTGGAGACAAAAGAGATATAATTTCTCACATACAATCTTTATTTTATGAGAAGCAAGGAAAATCCTCCTTGAATGACTACTTCCAAAAAATGAAGACAATCGACAACGCGATAAGGTCTTCGGCGGCCCAGATGGACGATTACAAAGAGTCCACTGAAGCGAGAACGGTGAACAGCTGTCAATTTATGTAAGAAGCTACAAACCAAAGACACTCGAAGAAGCCCACGATGTGTCCATTCAACATTCGAACGTTGCCTATAGGCAACGAGTGGAAAACAAGCCCGGTCCTTCAATGGGTAGAGCATACGATTATAAAAACTCGACAAAAGGCAGGCTCCACAAAACAAACAGACAGGTCAATTTAACCAGCAAAATAAATTAAATGGTTCAGGCAAATTTAAAAATTTCAAACCTAGCCTTGATAATGACGTTTCTATGAGATCAGCAAAATCAAGAACAAAAATAAATAACCACGATGACGCCGTAGCAGAGTGCAAATGCAGCACTTCTAACAAACACGAGACAGGCACAAACGACGTTGAAATTGACTTGGAAGACGACAATTACTTCGTCGATGGCGGCTAAATTTTCTCGTTGCACTGCAACAAGAAAGAGACAAATAAAAAATAACGACTTTATTCCAAATATAACAATTATGACATCCAAAGGCGAAATGAAGTTTTTGATCGACACCGGAGCGAACAAAAATTATATTTCCCCAGAGCATGTCAATATACAAAATTGTAAAGAAGAAACAGGAATAAAGGTAACTAATATAACGGAACACACACGATTCAAAAATCAGCTTCTATTCAGCAGACGAAAAGGCGTACAAAGATTTTACTGTGTTACCCGGTCTCTACAGAAGCTCTAACAAGATAACTTACGTAGCAATGCGAAACCATTCCCAGACCCCAGCGGAACTGAACGCAAACGAAGTCGAAATTGAAAATAATTTGTACCACAAAGTAGACGCTCAGATGCATCTGGTAAACAGAGATTTCGTTTAGTTATCGATTATAGAAAACCAAATGAGAAGACAATCAATCCCATCCCTGAAATTACTGACATTTTAGACAAACTCGGAAAAGCGAAATATTTTTCGACCATTGACCTGGTCTCCGGTTTTCACCAAATACAGTTGGCGGAAAGAGACATTGAAAAGACAGCATTTTCAGTAAACGGTGGCTAGTACGAATTTACGCGTATGCCACTCGGTCTGAAAAATGCACCCGCTACTTTTCAAAGAGTAATGGACTGTATTCTAAGAGGCTTAGTAGGAGTATGTTGTTTCGTCTATATGGACGATATAATCATCTTCTCCAGCTCTCTTCAGGAACATGCGAAAAATTTAGACCAGGTCCTTGGAAAATTAAGAGACGCTAGATTAAAAATACTGCTCGACAAGTTTTTCAGGAATGAAACCCAATTTTTAGGACATACAGTTTCAGAAGAGGGAGTACACCCTAATGACGATAAAATAAAAATTATAAAACAATGGTCAGTTCCTGAATCCGAAAAGAAAATCAGACAGTTCATTGGTATACTAGGCTACTATAGGCGTTTCATTAAAGATTTCGCTAAGTTAGTAAAACCACTGACGAATCTTCTCAGGCAAGATACCGAATTCGTCATTACCCCCGAAATTGAAACATGTTTCGAAAAGTTTAAACAGTTATTAACGCTTGATCCAGTTTTGATCTACCCCGATTTTAGCAAAGAGTTTATACTTACCACAGATGCAAGTGACTATGCAATTAGCGCAATCAAGGAGTTTTTATTCTCAGGTGATACGATCCTCAAAAACGCCGATCAGCCATGTTAGTTTTAGAAACGACAGCTAACAACATTGTTTACTAGTTCTCTCCATATGTTTGCTTGGATTTCAGTGGGTAAACAAAGTTATTCGCTGTCATTTTTTTCCTCGCTGTCTGCTGCATGCTTACCTTACACCTCACCTAGTTACTGCCAAAGACGAATCACCTTATAACTCTAAGCACCTTGAGCGCAGGGGCCAAGGGCCCGTAGGCAAAGACAGACCAATTGCATACGCTCCGAGAACTTTAAACAAAACCCAACCTCTATGGCAGAAAGTTTAAGATGTTCACAGAGCACCAACCTATAACCTTTTCGTTTACGAACACCAATAATCGAATCATAAGAGGAAAACGCATTGGAAGAGTTCGACTTTGAACCCATTTATAAACCAGGTAAACAAAACGTGGTTGACGTGGTTGCCGACGCTTTGTCTCGCATAAATCCAAATCACGAAACAGGGAAACGAATCATCCGATGATGAAAGCGACAACATGACAGTGCACTCAGCGGGTACAAGTGACGATCACTTCATCCCATGCACCGAAAGGCCAATCAATTCGTTTAGAATTCAGGTTATTTTCAAGATAGGTACCATCGAAAATGCGGCTTATGAACAGATCTTCCCGCAGACACACTATAGTAAAAAAGGATAACACTGAAGCCGAAATTCTCGACATATTCAAACGCACCCTCAATCCAAGAGGTATAAACTGTCTTAAAGCCCCCATATCATTGATACAGTTAGTTCAGGAAACATATAGGAAACACCTTTCTAACACATCCTATAAAGTTCTTATTTCAGAAACCCTTATATGATATACGGCTGGACGAGGCCCGAACAGAAACACATAACAGAAATATTTCAAAACTATATCTCGCATTGCTACTTGTTATAAATTTCTGTTATTTTAACTACTAACGAAACCTAATTTATAACACAATATGTTATAAAAATTGTGTTCTGTTATAATCTTGTTATTTCATTCTGATTGGGGGAGCACTACTATACACCCTCAATAATGAGGCACTTATTTTGGAGGGATCTGCTTTGGCTTCCTGAAGAGAGTGAATAATTTTCCTTGCTCTTACTTCGATATGATTCCGAAGATGGCACAAAACATTCATTTATTCTGCATCCATTTTTGTCGATGGTAAATAATAAAATCTTCACTCTAAAGTTTTACTTGAGATTACACACTCGTTTTACTGTTCATTATTTGGTTGGATTTAATCACACTTTCACTTTACTGCTCACTCTCGGTTGAATCAAAATAACTGGGTCAGAATTATCATGTATCTAGCAGCAGAATTCTTGCCGGTAATGATTTGATGGATAGCTCTACTCACTATCTCTGATACAGATCCGGCTCGAAGGACCATGTTGAAGCGCTAGCCTTGCTTCATGGGGAAATACACGGGGACTGACGCACTGGGTTGTGGAACACTTTCACATTTATTTCCCCAAACAGGGCGGATTGGTTCCACAAGTGCGCTCAGCCCGCTTGGCTACACAACTAAACACGCGGTTAACTAGAGGCACAAGACGGTATCAGAATTTAGGAAAACACTCACGATGTTTATTCACGCAATTGAAATACATAACTGACTCACAAACAATCGGTGTCGTTTATATACAAAGCATTAAAATTCTAGAATATTCCTGCATGGCGGATGAATGAAAGCGTGTGCGAGCGAGACAAATAGATGCGCGCGTTGCTGCTATGGTGCGTTGATGGCTGTCGGTGATGCAAGTTTTCGTGATGGTTCTAGATTTTTCTGTTACTGGTTCGTGTCGTTTCCTGATGGCGATGGAATGTTTTGGAATCTCGCCGGAGCTGGCGCGAAAACAATACGCAAGAGGAAAACTAATGAGTTTGTACCCACATAGAAATATACGAGCACTAGTTAACACCTTAGGGACAGCAATTAAACTAATAGCAGGCAACCCAGAAAATGACGATATGGAAATTATAAACCACAGCCCAGACACACTAGAAAAACAAGAAAACTTACTCTCGAAATCCTTATCCAAACAAATTATTTTAAACGAAAAAAACAAAATAAAACTAAAAATCTAAGAGACGTTATGAAAAGGATCAACAAACAGATCATAGCTCTGGGGACAAACCCCTCCCCCTACCCCCGAAATATTTTGAAGAAATATGAAAAAAATGAATGTTTTCCTCAAAAATATGCCTAATATTTGAAATGTAATTCTTAAAGTTTTATTTGCAAAAGTTATCTTGTGAGAGTGTTTCCTTGTAGTGAAAATTGGCGACAGACTTCGACACCTATCGGCATAGGCGTGCGCAGCCTTTTCCATTAGAGGGGGCGTGGGGGGGGGGGGGGGGGGGCTAACAGCTTAGAAACATTCAGTTATGTTAAACCTTCATTATCAGGTAGATTTCTGGTAAAGGTTCGATTGTAAAACAGTTATTTTATTTTGTTATTGAAATTGAAGTTGTTTCATTTATTTTTTTAAATGTAGAAACTGGTTTCTCAAAAAAGGTAAGTATTTCTGTATCTAATTATCATCCCATTTTAAGTAGGCTTAAAAATTAACATTAAACATTTTCAACCTCCTCGAAAAAATTTCTCGTGGTCTTTGACGCAAAACAATTCTCGCGTTTTTTGCAATATGATTTTTTTGAAGTTAGTAAAATTGGCCATTTTTCAGTCCCACATTTGGTAGTGGATTATGGCCTGATTTTTTTACTATAGGTTTTTAAGTTTTAAAATATTTTTTTATTTTGCTTTATAACTTTGTTAACTTCATTTTATGATATGAATGTTTTCAGTATGTGAATTCTAACCTAAATTTTCACCTAAAATTACTTTCTCAATTTAAAAAAAATCTCTATTTAAGGTGTTGGGTGAATCTCAAATGGATTTATAAGAATAATGATGACAAACAAAAACTTCTGAACAACTTCTGAACAACTCCGAGAATCAAGTAGGAAATAGAAAATTTTCTTTCTGTAGGAAAACATTTAATAATACTTTTCGAGGTTTTTTGAGTGGTCCAAAATGCATTTAAAAAACGCTTTTAATCCACATAACAGTGTGATGAGACATTTCTTATAACTCTTGTCACTTTCTTCGGATATTCTATCGTTTGAGAACATTTAGAACTTGATGCTTCGCGATGTTTTTGTTAACACATACTACATGGGATAGTGGCAGGACTCAGAGAATCGCTCAAATGAGCATAGGACAACATCAGTGCTAGAAATCTCAAACCTGATTTGGTTGAGCGAAACGAAATTTTGAGAAAGCGAAAATATGGCCAATAAAATAGACATACAAATTTATTTCCTAATGCTCTGTTAATAAAATATCTATATTCCTCAATCAATGCATTGTGGTGGGAAAACTGAATTTTCCTAAAGGGGTTATATATTGTACTGAGCCATTTTTATTACATTTTTTTTTACAAAAGAAATGTATAGGATTCGCTCAAACTTTGAAAACTTTTTCCGAGGCCCGGAGGGCCGAGTCTCATATACCAATCGACTCAGTTCGACAAACTGAGACAATGTCTGTATGTGTGTGTGTATGTGTGTATGTATGTATGTACAAAATGTCATGTAATTATCTCAGCAATGGCTGAACCGATCTTAATGAAATTAGTTTCAAATGAAAGGCCTAACGTTGCCATTTGACACTATTATTTTTGATTTTCGATATGTCGTTTACTTTCTGAGATGTGGACGATTTTGTCAAAACACAGCAGGTTCTTTGCAAATAACTTTCGAACAATATAACATTGTCCCACAAACTGCACATAAATAGAAAGCTTGTAAAAATACCTTTCTAACAAGCTATAGATTGTATTAAACATTTTGTATTTTTATTCCTCGCTTACCAATTTCCACTAACTAAAAATGAGATTGTTTCATACAGAGTATTTCTTTACTGGTGTTTTAGGGGTAAAACTAAACAGATTTTGAATATCGGGGTACGAAAACACATCTACGTGATTCAAGGAATTCGATGTTGAGAACATTTTGTGAATTACCTTTATAATAAATTAACTATTTCTCAAAAATCAATATATAAGTTCACTTCAAAGACAAAATAATGTGTTGATGAAGAAACAGTGAGTTCTTGTATTTATCCCTTGGATTAGGCATTGCGTTCAATCATGAGGTAAATGTTTGATGGTATATCAATACACAGATCAACAAGTAATTCACCTAGTAGTGAGATAAAAAAAATTCTCATATAATTATACTCGTGGCATCATCGAAAGCAACTGTATGTTTGAAGCCCAAAAATCTAGCGAAAATTAAGCTCTTTTGCAAGATTTAGGTTATACTGGTTATGGCGCAAAAATTACTACTTACATTATTTATGATAAGAATGTAAGAAATAAATACATCATAATAATATACCTATAAAAATAATGTCACTGCATTAACCATCATTTGCCATTCCTCACACGCCCCCCATCTCTCTCTCTCTCTCTCTCTCTCTCTCTCTCTCTCTCTCTCTCTCTCTCTCTCTCTGTCTCTCTTCTATCGCATCTATCTAGCAATTTCTAAATTGTGTGATAAGATCTTCTGCCAATCTGAAATATTTATTAATTGTAATTGCGAAGGTTTGAGAAAACATAAATATTTTTTGTCTGCTGCTACATCAACTCAACTTTAATTCAATTGTATTCAAAGCCTGTATCTACACTATAATTAAGGAAATTCATAGCTATATCAGAAAAATATTTAGCTTAACTGGGTAATATGAAAGTTTGACGATGAAAATTTTCAAAAGAGGCATTCCACGTGCGATATTTAAACTATTCGTATTTCTATTGAATTTTGAATGAAACATATGCTCAAAGACTGAAAACTGAAACCAGCAGGATTGGACTTGCCATCAACGTTTTGAAGACAAAATACATGAGAGGAAGAGGTTCTAGAGACGACAATGTGAACCTACCACCCTCCCTCCCCTCGACGAATTAATGTACTGGTAACCGACGACAATAATAACAGTAGAGAAATTCAGAGACGGATCTTGGCGGGAAATCGTGCCTACTTTGGACTCCGGAGGACGCTCCGGTCGAACAAAATTCGCCGCCGCACGAAGTCGATTATCTACAAGACGCTGATTAGATCGGTGGTCCTCTACGGCCACGAGACCTGGACTATGCCCTTGGAGTTTTCGAACGAAAGGTGTTGCGTACCATCTATAAGCAGATGGAAGACGGAACGTTGCGCAGGCGAATGAACCATGAGTTGTATCAGCTGCACATTCGTTGTATTGGTACGAACTTTCATGAAAAATAACGGATCAAAGACCAAAAATATCCACAAATTAGATCCAGGAAAAGAAGTCTCCCAAAGTACCCACTCTCGATGGGGGATGCAACTACAATGTGTCTTCTAACTTATCGTCGTCCATATCTGGATATACTGAGTAGTTTGAACCATTTCTTTTCCACAGTATTGGTCTGTATAGGACTTATTTATCAGAGTTGGGTAAGAAAACCAACCGGTATGTACATTCACTAGTATGGCTTCCAAAATCTCAACACGTGTAAACGAGTGATGCACATCGTATTCGGTTTGGATTTCGTTCACACGGTAAACGAAAGAAAAACCTCCACCGAGTCTCAGTTTCTAAAACCAAACCGAGCCACTCAGCACCGTTTACATGTGTGTACGAATTTCAACTTGTGTTGATGTATTCTCAGCAGCGGTTTCGGTTTGGCTTTAGAAAACCGAGCCTGGTTTTTTCTGTACACGGTGCTTCGGTTGAAAGAAGAAGCAGTAAATTCGTCTGCAGTGCTGCCGAATAGACAACTGAATTGAGTTCAATCAGTTGTTGAGAGTCAATGGGGTAATATCGAAATGACTGGTTCTGAGCAGTTGTTAAAAGTTCAACAATTGACGTTTGTTTCAATGCTGAACCATGAAATGTAGATATGTTTGATTTGGCAATGTTGTCTAGAGCATACAAATTGATGTTAATGTCAAAATGTTTAAATTGAAATTAAAGAAAACAATGAAATCAGCGATGTCAATAAAATAACAAAAACAATAAAATCAATTAAATTAAAGAAATCAATAAAATTAATGAAATCAATTAAACATGACTTGAATCACTTGAGACTCCTCATTAACACTCAATAGATTCAAAGTGGCCTGTATTTATATCGTCAATAGTCGTATTAATGAGATCTAATCCACGTCTGGTTGCGCTGGTTAGGCGATTCTCGAATAATCTCGAGCTTACACTCGCATTTTGTATAGATATATCCTTATTGCTACGACGCATCGTATTGATACATATATCCTTGCACACAGGCAGTTGCGTATATGTGTGTGTTATTCACATGTGGTAAGCAACTCAGACGCAAATGGTGGGAAACTTACGATTAGGTCCTTATTTACTGAGTGCTGGTAATACGTATTAAATACAGAACAGAAATTTTCAGTTATGTTTCCTGTTACTGTACATCGTTTTGAAACATCTAGAAGGTTTGGTCGCGAACATTCGAGTTTAGAGAGAACTACCACTAAATTATTCAATCACAAAAAAACTTAATTCATTGAGAACAGCAACCAGCCAACGAATAGCAAAAACTTTCATTTTATAGACCGCCGCTAAAAACTAAGTTTCTTTAAGGAATAAATATTTCCGGCGATACCAGTCGATGTGTGTATGTAAATCTACTGCAAAACAATTAAATTTTTAAAAAATGTTGCGCAATAATTTGAATAAAAAAAATTGTACACATTGTGTCCAATCATGATGTTGTCTGTCGCATTACAACAAAACATGTAAAACGACCTTCATTCAGTAATGTGGATATTTGTCCACAATGTAACCATGCTAGTTGGTAAATCGTCATGAATAGGCCGCCATTTTGAATTTCTAATTTTCTACGCAATGCTAGTTTCGTATCCTTGGAAATATATGCCTATTTAAATATGCATGCTTTTAAATGCTAAATCGTCGTGAAAATAACATTATATTGGGGTGCAAAATGACGACGAATAACAATTTTTAATCTCTACACAACTTTTCGATATCAAAAATACCCTTGTTTCCTGATGTTTTTACCATTAAAACGTTATTGAATACCAGTAGTATTGAATATAGCTCGCCATTTCAGATTTTAAATGACGGCAGGCATCAATTTGCGATCTTTTGACATATTTCTTATATTTAAAATGCCCATGTCGCGTGATTCTAGATGACAGAATATCTTGAATATACCGTCAACTTAAATTTTGATCTGCTATCATAGGTATAAAAATAGCGGAGGCTATTAAATTTCCTTTTACTTTCGATTTTGGGCAGTTTCCCATACCAAACATACCCATATTGCAAAATTCCTGATGATAAATCATTATGAAAATGTCGCAATATTTAGTTAAGGAACGCCATTTATGACCACGAACATAATTTATTTGAACAGAAATATGTCTGAAGACATTTTTTCAATTACCGAAAAAATACCATATATTAAATCCAAAAGAAATTTGTTTAGAATTCTTAATAAAAATACTAGCAGTACTAGCATAGCCGATAAACATCAACCAGAATACACAACCGCAACACAACCGAAGTTTGGTTTCGTTATTCTCGTGTTTCATTCCCATACTCGTGCACCGGTAAACGAAAATCAAAACCAAATCGCGGTGCTGTGTAAACGAAACTCGGTTTGGTTTTCGTGTCTCGTATAAACACAACCAGCGATAAGACCGCACACAATGTAAAGGAAACATAAACACTTCTGAAAATTTGGTTTACCGTACCGGTACTCAACCGGTATTTTCCCACCTCTGTTTTTTATCCATATTTCCTGCACGAGAATTCCGAACGAAACAATATGAAAGCTATAAGGATGAATGGAAAGAGACTGCATTGCAATCAAATGAATGCACGGCTTTTATGCTATCGACATAGCCTAGACATTTCACACTATTTACTTAAATGCAGATAAAAACTTTGAAATATCTACCTGTCTCATTCACGAATCACATTCTCCCTGTCGTTCTCTGTTCAAGGGGCTTGAAAGCACATGTGACCTTGTCTCACTTTACTATATTCAATTGCGCGTTAAAATACTGGAGCAGTAAATTCTATTCTGTACATAAATCTTTTTTCGGGAATACGGGACCAAAAACCAAAAACTTCGAATTCCAAAGCAAATTGAACGTTCCAGGTTCCTGATAACTAATTAAGGTCCAACAATAAAGTAGAAAAACCAGATAATCTTAAAACGACGTTGTCAAGTAAAGAAACATGAAAACAAAAAGAATAAAACCAAAAAAAGATGGAAGCCCTAGAAAGTCCATTGCATATTTATTAGCCTTTTCTCAGAAGATGGGATTTTCAAAAACATTTCAAAACTTTCTGATGCAATGGTTCTCAAATTCGTACAATCCGGTTTATTCATGTTCTTTATTCAAAAATGTTTTTAGCTTCAAATATATGACCATTTCATTTTAATTAAATTTTTCATTCCGCATCTTTTTATTCGCTTTGTTCATCTGCGTTCATTTTACTTATTTTATTCGTTTCGTTCTTTGGATTCACTCTGATCAGTTTTTTTTGTGCATTTTATTAAAATCATTCATTTAACTTATTTTATTTATTGTTTTCATTGTATGCATTTTATTCATTTTTTCCAGTTTATTCATTTTGTTCAGTTTCTTCATTTTAATAGTCTGACTAATTTTTCAGTTTTAATCATTTCATCCAAATAATTGGTTTGATTCAATTTATTTCTTTATATTAATTAATAACCTTTTACCATTGTTCAATTTTTCATTTTAATCAATGCATTTTGCTCATTTTCTTCTTTTTATTCATTTTATCACTTCAGCTCATTTTGTTTATTTGATTTCGTTTGTTTTATTTATGCATTTCATTTATTTTTTACTTTATTCATTTTGTTCATCCATTCTTTTTATTCATTTGATCCATTTCATTAATTTGATTCATTGTATTCACTGGATGAATTAAATCAATTTGATTCATTTGATACATTTGATTCATTTGATTCATTTGATTCATTTGATTCATTTGATTCACTTGATTCACTTGATTCATTTGATTCATTTGATTCATTTGATTCATTTGATTCATTTGATTCATTTGATTCATTTGATTCATTTGATTCATTTGATTCGTGTGATTCATTTGATTCATTTGATGCATTTGCTTCATTTGCTTCATTTGATTCATTTGATTCATTTGATTCATTTGATTCATTTGATTCATTTGATTCATTTGATTCATTTGATTCATTTGATTCATTTGATTCATTTGATTCATTTGATTCATTTGATTCACTTGATTCATTTGATTCATTTGATTCATTTGATTCATTTGATTCATTTGATTCATTTGATTCATTTGATTCATTTGATTCATTTGATTCATTTGATTCATTTGATTCATTTGATTCATTTGATTCATTTGATTCATTTGATTCATTTGATTCATTTGATTCATTTGATTCATTTGATTCATTTGATTCATTTGATTCATTTGATTCATTTGATTCATTTGATTCATTTGATTCATTTGATTCATTTGATTCATTTGATTCATTTGATTCATTTGATTCATTTGATTCATTTGATTCATTTGATTCATTGGATTCATTTGATTCATTTGATTCATTTGATTCATTTGATTCATTTGATTCATTTGATTCATTTGATTCATTTGATTCATTTGATTCATTTGATTCATTTGATTCATTTGATTCATTTGATTCATTTGATTCATTTGATTCATTTGATTCATTTGATTCATTTGATTCATTTGATTCATTTGATTCATTTGATTCATTTGATTCATTTGATTCATTTGATTCATTTGATTCATTTGGTTCATTTGATTCATTTGATTCATTTGATTCATTGGATTCATTTGATTCATTTTATTCATATCTTTAATTTTATGCATTTCATGTTCGGTCATTCGTTTTATTTCATTCAATTTGTTAGTATGAGTCAATTTATTCTATTAATCTTGGAACTATTTCTAAATATAATCTTAATTTTTATTTAATAACCTAATCTAATTTGGTTCGTGTATATTATAATTTTGATTTACATTAACTTTTCTACTCATTTTATGAATTTAAAAACCTATTAATTCATTTTTTGCTTTACTTTTTTATTTCGGTCGTTTTGTTGATTTCTATAATTTATTCAGTTTATTCGAGATTTTATTCGTGCAAGACTAGAAACTGTTTTCATTCCACCTATAGTTGGGTGCCTACTTCTCGTGAGTTCTGCAAACTAATCCAATAGTGAAATGTGTAAGAAATGTCTCATCTTCCTGCTAGGTGGATTAAATCGTTTTTTTTAATAGATTTGAAGTTTATACTTTACTCAAATTTCTAACGCGACTGAGAACTAAGAAATCAACGCTTTTTCTTGAAAAGGGCGATACTAGCAGTGACACCATTCAAAGAAAATCAACAGTGAATATTTACAGACTTGGTTTTATTTCCTATTTAAGAACTATTGTGTTTTTGCCTTTCTCATATAGAAAGGTTATGCAATTGCTCCAAAAACCGACTTTCTAACCGAGGCCCGGAGGGCCGAGTCCCCTATACCATTCGACTCAGTTCGTCGAGATCGGAAAAAGTCTGTATGTGTGTGTATGTGTACACGGCGTGTTTGGTAAACAATTTTATTCGAAAAAAAAATCGGCATCGCTTAAACTTCAACATGTGATAGAATGGGCTTTTCCCTTTCATTTGAAAGTAAAATTAAAATATTCTGTCGGGGGCTCCAGAACAACTTTTTATTTTAAAGGTTTTTTATTTGAAAACATGGGTTTTTTAATGAAACTGGTTCACAGTTTTGCCCCTAGGTAGTACCTTAGACTTTCAAATATTACCAAAAGTGAGAATCTGATGGACAATTTCATTCTGTACAACTTTGTAAAAAATTACATCGCGATTCTAAAATCGCCAGAGGAAGCTATTAAATTTTTATCAATGTTTCTAGATTCGCACGGGGCAAAAACATTTTCATTTGTTAAAAAAAATGGATTGCCTTATTTTAACAGTGTTCTCAGAAGAACCTGAATGCTAGCACAGTCCCACCTTTAAACGTAAAAAGCATAATAAATTCCAGATTCCACCGTTTTATGCGCACCTATGATATTTTAGGAGCATGGAGATATAGAGAAGAGTAGAAAAAATTTGAACGAAATTAAGACTCTTTTGAAAGATGCTGGGTAATGCAGCAGAATGAAACAGTTTTTTTACTGTCGCAGATATATTTGTTTATTCTTTTTTCTGCACTCATTCTGGAGTCCGCTTGATGTAATCTTGAATCAACCTTTTTGCTCGTTACCATCTTGTGGGATATATTTCGCCTAAATTTTAACTTTATATTTGATCAAACTCGATTAGACATTCAGTCATTTGATTTGATTTCGATTGAGAATCCTGATTGACAGTTTCATGATGGATAGAAAAATAATTCGATGAGATTTATGTTCAAGTTTGTTAACTTTTGGGAAAGGCTGTACATTGAATAGTAAATGAGAAATAAAGGTTTTGTCTATTGTACGAAGATGGCGATCTCAATATAAAAGTAGATATCGAAAGAATCACCTTTACCCGAAAGACGTGTTGCTGTTAATGTCTTCAGATTCTGAACTGAACTGCAACTCTGTCTTCTTGATATGTTGTCTTTGTTCTTATCCCATATTATGAGGCAAATCTTCAATAAACAGACTTGTATTACTTTGAGAATTTACTGAATGTATTGTCCAGCCTGATATTTTCTTGTTCGTTTTCTGTTGTGATCCGTGTTCAACGAGTAACGACTCCGGAATTTCTTCATAAAGGAAATTATGAAACTTGGTTTTGTTCTTTTTTCTAATATTATGTGAAGTGTGTTTGATTTGGAAATGAAATTTGAGGACAAGCAAAAATCTGCGTCTATAAATTTTGATGAAATGAATTTACCTCAAAAGATTTCAAACATGGATCCAAAACTCGAAGAGCTTTTTTTCTTTTTCAATCATCTTTCTTTTAATGTTGATAAAGACAAACAGGATTCTTAACCCAAAATTGCAATAAAATCCGTCGTTTATTACAATGACTCGAACTGTCTACTTTAGATCATTCAAGTATAGAGCTTTGAATATAAGCCAATTATATTCTACCAGGCAGGATAGGATCTGGAAGAAGGGTCATTCTAGTTTACATTAGCTATCCCCTAGAGCGAGAAAAGAAATGAAAAAGGCATGATAAATTTCGCTATTACATTAATCAACATGATGTAAGATTATCGAATAAATTTGGTCAACACCTTTCCACACCTCCTTGTTCATAAAGTGTCATTTTCGCCCAAGACCCGGAGAAATCTGAAAATATATTTTTTCTGCTTAGAATGGGAATTTGTATACATTGAAATTCATCTGAACTTACTATTCATTTAAACCCAACATTTTTTGTAAGTCCTTGTTAAACGACTTCTTAATCCATGGGCCCCGCGCAGCTGATAAAATTTTAATAACTTTCTCGGGTGATTTTATATCGATTTATAGCATTTTACGAAGTTGTAGACAATGGGATTGTTCATCAGATTCTCACTTTTAGTATTTTTTAATGTCTACAGTACCAATTAGTAGCAAAAATGCGATTTAATTTCATTAAAAAACTTAGGTTTTCAATCAAAAAACTTTAAAATAAAGTTGTTCTAGACCCCCCGACAAAATATTTTCATTTTATTTTCAAATGAAATGTAAAAGTCCATTCTTTCATATCCCGAAGCTTTACAGATGCCAAATTTTTTTGAATAAAGTTGTTCGACAAAGACACCGTGTGTGTATGTGCGTATGTGTCAAAAAATGTCACTCATTTTTCTCAGAGATGGCTGGACCGATTTGCCCAAACTTAGTCTCAAATGAAAGGTACAACCTTCCCATCGGCTGCTATTGAATTTTGTGTCGATCGGAATTCTGGTTCCGGAGTTACGGGTTTAAGAGTGTGGCCACACAGCAATTTCCCATATAAACTGGTACCACATGCAAGAGGTCATAGTGTGCTTTGTTTCTTTAGCCCTAGTAGGCGTTTTCACAAAAACCTCGTTCTGGCATGATTTTAAAAACTGTTCATATTACTAACTGGACATATTATTCGGATTTACACATTATTCATATCTCTTACAATTCGAATTGACTACAAGATGGCGAATTTTTTAATTCAAATTTTTATTTCATTGAAAAATTATGAGAAAAACCTGTTTTAATCCACCTAGCGGTGCAATTGTGCCTTTCTCATTTCTCTAAACTATGGCACGGAGGCTTTTTATGTTCAACATAATTGTGGAAATGTCTATTACATTCTTAGTACACTTTGCACTTATATACAATGGCATGCCAGCCACGAACTTAATGAGCTACGTTACGACGGTGAAACACTTGAAACAAAAAAAATATCATACTCCATTAGCCTAATCAGGGGTGGGTATGTGAGGAGGGCGAAAGTCCCATGAACGAACGACTCCCCAACTTAAATTGGTATGCTTTGTGATACAGTGATGGTTTAAAGATGATGGGGTTTAAAGGGAGGGGTATGAGGGCTGGATGGGGTGGTGGTCTGAGGGGTGATTTAAAGAGATTTTTAAAGGAGGGGAGTGAACAGTAGAGGGGGGGGGGGGTGTAACCCCTCTCCGTAAACCATCAACTACGCCCCTGTTAAAATCCAGAAACCTTATGCGAGTCGAAAAAAAAATTTTAGGTTGACGTTTTTCAGAGTGATTGCATAACCTTTCTATATGAGAAAGGCAAAAATGTGCCAAAATGCAAAAAAGTGAACCGTCGTAAAAAATTTTTTTCCAGTTTGCATCAAATCTCGACGTTTCATGCATCTTGAACACATTTAGCATCAAAAATAAAAATTCTATTTTTAATTTTTCCTATAGTTTACATGAGAAATTTCTGTGTGGCCGCACTCTGAAACCCGTAATTCCGGAACCAGAATTCCGATCGATCCAAAATTCAATAGCAGCCGATGGGAAGGTTGCACCTTTCATTTGAGACTAAGTTTGGGCAAATCGGTCCAGCCATCTCTGAGAAAAATGAGTGACATTATTTGACACATACACACACATACATACACACATACACACACACACATACAGACTTCAACGCTTGGGCAGTGGCGTGGGGCAGCCGCTGTACAAATAGCAGGGGTCAGGCGCTAATGGAAGCGTTTGCGAAACTCGATACTGTGCTAGCTAATGATGGCTCCGCTAGTACATTCCGTAGAAACGGAGTGGAGGCGTGGATTGATTTGACCTTTGCCAGCCCGAGTCTGGCTCCAGGCATGGAATGGAGGGTAGACGAAGGCTACACCCATAGCGATCATTTAGCAATCCGCTTTAAGATCAACTATGGTGTGCAGCATCCGAGGGCGGGAGATCCCTGTCAGGTACGCGGGTGGAAGTCCAATCACTTCGACAGCGAAGCTTTCACCGCGGCCCTGGGACTGGAGGCCAGCACCGACAGTCTAAGCGGGGATGCGCTGGTAGCTGTTCTATCACGCGCGTGCGACGCCACTATGCCGAGAAAAACACTGCCAAGAAACGGTAGATGCCCGGTATACCGGTGGAGTGCCGAGATTGCAGCTCTACGGTCAGCCTGCCTCAGAGCTAGACGTAGGATGCAAAGAGCTCGCACCGAGGATGCAAGAGAGAACCGCCGTGAAGTGTTTCGAGCTGCGAAATTAGCCCTTAACAAGGCTATTAAAAGCAGCAAGAGAGCGTGTTTCGACAACCTGTGTGAGAGTGCCAACGCGAATCCGTGGGGTGACGCCTACCGAATTGTGATGGCCAAGACCAAAGGGGGCTCCTCACCCCCAGAACGGTCTCCGGACCGGTTGGCAACGATTATCGAAGTACTCTTCCCGTCTCGAGCCACAAGCCCCTGGCCACCTGCACTACGAGACAGTGCGGGCACGGTCGAAATGGTGGCTCCAGTGACGAATGAAGAACTACTCGCAGTGGCTAAATCCCTAGCAATGAACAAAGCTCCAGGGCCGGATGGAGTTCCAAACAACGCTCTCAAGGCAGCGATCATAGCGAACCCGAACATGTTCAGGCTAGCTATGCAGAGATGCCTTGACGAGTGCCGTTTCCCCGATAGATGGAAAAGGCAGAAACTGGTGCTGTTGCCGAAGCCCGGGAAGCCGCCAGGCGACCCATCGGCGTACAGACCAATCTGTCTGATAGACACGACTGGCAAACTGCTTGAGAGGATCATCCTCAACAGGCTCACCCCGTACGCGGAAGGTACGGACGGTCTGTCAAGCAACCAGTTTGGCTTTCGGAAGGGTAAGTCCACAGTGGACGCTCTCAACTCAGTGATAAATACTGCCGAGATAGCGATCCAACGGAAAAGGCGAGGTATTCGATACTGTGCGTTAGTGACACTTGACGTGAAGAATGCATTTAACAGCGCAAGCTGGGATGCCATCGCGCTCTCGTTACACCGGCTTAGCCTACCGGTGGGTCTGTACCGGATCCTGGAAAGTTACTTCCAAAACCGCGTACTGATATACGAGACCGATGCCGGTCAGAAAAGGGTTCCGATTACCGCCGGAGTCCCGCAGGGCTCGATCCTAGGCCCGGTGCTATGGAACCTCATGTATGACGGGGTTCTGAGACTGAAGTTCCCTCCTGGGGTCAAGATCGTCGGCTTTGCCGACGACGTAACCTTGGAGGTCTACGGGGAGTCAATTCCTGAGGTAGAACTAACCGCAGAACACGCGATTAGCACGGTGGAGGAATGGATGAGCGCAAGAGGCCTGGAGCTCGCTCATCATAAGACGGAGGTAGTTATCGTCAACAACCGCAAGTCGGCACAACATGCAGTTATCCATGTGGGAGAAGTCGCGATCGCTTCACAGCGAAGTCTGAAGTCTCACGGAGTCATTATAGACGACAAGCTGACCTTCGGCAGCCATGTCGACTATACGTGCAAGAGAGCGTCGACTGCTGTTGCGGCACTATCGAGAATGATGTCCAACAGCTCAAAGGTGTGCGCCAGTAGACGTAGGTTACTGGCAGGCGTTGCCGTATCTATCCTCAGGTACGGCGGCCCGTCATGGTCAAGAGCACTGAGGGTAACCAGTTACCTACAGAAACTGGAGAGCACCTACCGCGTGATGTGCCTCAGAGTGATATCTGCCTACCGCACGGTATCACACGATGCATCCTGCGTGATAGCGAGCATGATGCCAGTCGGGCTGGTCATTCGGGAAGATGAGGAGTGCTTTGAGCTACGTAGAAATAGGGTTGCCCGCGAGCGCACCAGGGTGACCTCGGTCGCCAGATGGCAGCGTGAGTGGGACAACTCCTCGAAAGGTAGGTGGACCCACCGGCTGATACCTAGCATATCGAGCTGGGTGGGAAGACCCCATGGGGAAGTTCACTTCCACCTGACACAATTCCTGTCAGGCCATGGCTGTTTCCGTCAGTACCTCCACAGGTTCGGGCACGCGGAGGTCCCAGTCTGCCTGGACTGCCCAGGTGTAGATGAAACTGCCGAACACATACTGTTCGTATGTCATCGGTTCGACGTCGAAAGAAGAGCAATGCTTGACGTCTGTGGCTGGGACACAACCCCGGATACCCTTATTCAGCGGATGTGTCAAACGGTGGAGAAGTGGAACGCAGTCTCGGCTGCTACCATCCAGATTGCCAGTAGGCTACAGGTAATCTGGCGAACCGAGCAACAGACGGCGGGCACGGCTAACTAGTGATTGGTTAGCTGGAGCGAAAAAGGCCAAGCGCAAAATAAGAGAGTGAATGGTCTGTTCATGCCGAGGTAGGTTGGCGCAGCGAATGGCAACCGCGTAAGGGGTAAACCCAGCCACCCCGAAGCAAGACAGAAGAGTGAGTGTATAGGCGTATAAGTGGACTGCCTCATGCCAAGACGGGAGGATCGTAGCGTAGTATGTTGGAACTAAGCTATCGATGCCTCATGGCGTGGCAGAGGAGTGAAAGGGTGAGCATCCAAGTCAGTCTCACATTGCATGTTAAGGGTGAGCATAAAAGTCAGCCTCACAGGTTGGTAGAGGCTAGCACAAAAGTCAGCCTAGCAAGGAATGAAAAAGGTGAGCACACAAGTCAGCCTCGCATGGTATGTCAGAAGTGGGGCCTAAGAAAAATGTCCCACATGGGATGCCAGAGGGAGTGACAAAGGTACAATAGAGTGGCACGATTGAGAGTGAATCAGGTGATAAGGTGAGCACCCAAGTCAGCCTCACATGGTATGGGTAGGGCGAGCACAAAAGTAAGCCTAGCAAGGAATGAGTAAGGTGAGCACACAAGTCAGCCTCGCATGGAACGTAAAAGGTGAGCACAAAAGTCAGCCTCATGTGGGAGTGTTTGAGAGTGAATCAAAGTGTGATTGAGAGAGCACCCAAGTAAGCCTCATACAGGATGTATGATCGCGTGAGTGAGAGTGAATGAGTACATTGAGTACAGCCATCCCCCCAGAAGTAATACCGAGAGGTAGTTCCTGGGAGGAATAATGGCGGAGCCCAATGGAGTTTAGTCGGTATTAATGGCTGGTCACCATTCGAGTCCGACACGCCCCCAGTGCACCCCGTGTGGTAGATTGGACCCTACCGTTAGCACGTGTACTGGGCTAGGACATACAGGTCTTCTCCATTGTAAAAAAAAAAAAAAAAGACTTTTTCCGATCTCGACGAACAGAGTCGAATGGGATATGACACTCGGCCCTAGGCCGGGATTAGGTTGACGTTTTTCAGAGTGATTGCATAACCTTTCTATATGAGAAAGGCAAAAACCATTTGACTCTACACGTTCCTATTTATCTGATAGCTGGTGCTGAGAGTTCTTTAGAGGCGGTATTTCTTCCGATACCGATGCGCATTTCCGCGAGCCATTCAGCTGTTAGCCACTCCGACGATGCGGTCATCGCCGGTATAATTTCTCCAGACTATGATATCCCGATATTCTTCGACTTCGTGTATTTGCTTCTTACCTTCCGCTGACCGACCTTTGCTGTGTAACTGGTCTACTAACAACTGTTGCTAAGATCGAAACTTGTCGAAACGTGACTAGATCCAGAGAAGCCGACCAATTGGATCTACATCCCTTTCCAGCTATCCTCGCCACTTTGCTTGATTGGTTTCCTAAACGACTATTTTCTAGAGTGACCGAACTTAAATGACATTTCAATGACGACTCGTAGTATAATTTTAATGTAGAATACATTTAAGCTTTCAATATAGGGGTCCCGTTTCAAAATATCGGCTGCGGCGCCGCGTCAGATTTTCAACGTTAATAACTTTTATCATACTTAACAGAATGCAGAGATACAAACGGGAATCTTCTCACGGACCAGTGTGAGGTGATCCTGGGGTTGACCAAATACCAAGCGAGCTACTAAAACACGGTGGCGAGCCACTGGCTAAAGCGCTGCACTGGGTGATTACCAAGATTTGGAAGGAGGAGATTTTACCGGAGGAGTGGATGGAAGGTGTCGTGTGTCCTATCTACAAAAAGGGCGACAAGCTGGATTGCTGTAATTACCGAGCAATCACCCTGCTGAACGCCGCCTACAAGGTACTCTCCCAAATACTATGCCGTCGACTATCACCAATTGCAAGAGAGTTCGTGGGGCAGTACCAAGCGGGTTTCATGAGCGAACGATCTACCACGGACCAGGTGTTCGCTCTTCGTCAAGTACTGCAGAAATGCCGCGAGTACAATGTGCCCACACATCATTTGTTCATCGACTTCAAAGCCGCATACGACACTATCGATCGAGATCAGCTATGGCAGATTATGCACGAGTACGGATTCCCGGACAAACTGACGCGATTAGTGAAGGCGACGATGGATCGGGTGATGTGCGTAGTACGTGTCTCAGGGACGCTCTCGAGTCCCTTCGAATCACGCAGAGGGTTACGGCAAGGTGATGGTCTCTCGTGTCTGTTATTCACCATCGCGCTGGAAGGTGTAATAAGAAGAGCAGGGACCGACACGAGTGGTACGATTTTCACAAAGTCCGTTCAGCTACTTGGCTTCGCCGATGATGTTGATATTATTGCACGAAACTTTGAGAAGAAGAGGTTCACGAGAAGAGAATGAGAACCGCCCGCTTCGAGTTTGCATCGATGGCGACGAAATCGAGGTGGTTGAAGAGTTCGTGTACTTGAGCTCACTGGTGACCGCCGACAATGATACCAGCAGAGAGATTCGTAGACGCATCGTGGCAGGAAATCGTGCTTACTTTGGCCTCCGCAAGACACTTCGGTCGAACAGAGTTCGCCGTCGTACGAAGTTGACCATCTACAAGACGCTGATTAGACCGGTAGTTCTCTACGGGCACGAGACCTGGACCATGCTCGTGGAGGACCAACGCGCACTTGGTGTCTTCGAACGGAAAGTGCTGCGTACCATCTACGGTGGAGTGCAGATGGAAGACGGCACATGGAGACGGCGAATGAACCATGAGTTGCATCAGCTGTTGGGGGAGCCGCCCATCTGTCATACCGCGAAAATCGGACGACTACGGTGGGCCGGGCACGTAGCCAGAATGTCGGACAATAGCCCGGTGAAAACGGTTCTCAATTCCAATCCGACCGGTACAAGAAGACGTGGCGCGCAGCGAGCATGATGGATCGACCAGGTGGAAGACGATTTGCGGACCCTTCGCAGACTGCGTGGCTGGCGACGCGCGGCCATGGACCGAGTGGAATGGAGGAATCTTTTGTATACGGCACAGGCCACTTCGGCCTTAATCTGTTAATAAAAAAAAACTTAACAGAATGATTTGATTTTTAGGCCAATTTGTTGAAAATATGTTCCTCTATGCTGTATTAAAATTTGAAGTATGTATAACATGCACTAATAACAAAAAATTGTGTTTTGAAAAAGCTTTCGAAAACGACTCGGAAAAGTGAAAATTTTCAGCCCATCCCGCACAGAGCCGTCAATATAGTGGACCAACCGAACAATAAAATAATGAAAAGTTTATATATAGGTCTACTACATGTTTGTTCCTATGATTATTCGGGTTGCTTGACGAGAGCAGTTGGTGGGGGAAAGACGGCATATTCCTTTGGTTGGGCCATTAGAAGCCGGACGGAAAGGAAAGGCTCATGCACGGCACGAGAACGAACGAGAAAGCGATAGTAGTGCATATTAGCGCGATTATATAAATATCTGTCGGTCGGTTTTTCTCATCATTCGTATTCGTTCAAGTACTAGCAAGCAGCCAGTCCACCGGAGAAAAGCAGTTGGCAATGATGAAGGTCCGAAAAAGTGCCCGAGCTACTGGTGACCCATCGCAAGCAACTACCGATCAGGAACTGTCGCCCTGCAAGAATTTCGCCCCAACTAAAGGGCGACAGAGCAACTAATCTGTAGGCTATCGTTCCAGCGTCTGGTTCATGGGATTGTACAGGACTGCAAAGTCGAGCTACGCTTACAAAGCTCAGTCGTAATGATGCCCCGAGAAACCAACGATGCCTACTTGGTCGGTTTGTTCGAGGATGCAAAATAGTGCGCCAAGCGCATAACTTTCAGGCCAAATACATTAAACTGGCTCACCGTGTCCGCGGGGAGTGCGTCTGAATTATGCTCCCGCAATAAAACAATAAACGGTTCTTTACAGGACCAATTAATTGTGTTCTAGTAAAAGTTAAACTGAAATTTACATTTTATGATGTATAACAAATAATTTTCAGAAAGCTGTATAAGAAATACGATGTGTGGAAAGAAAGAAAGAGATTTTAATTATCCTCTCTCGCTCGTTTTCGTGCACTGCTTTTCCATTCCTGTCTGCTGCTAATACCATCATAACTAAAACGAATGTGCGTGTTCCCCCACCATCCCATGGCCAGTGTTGCCACAATTGCATGTCGCTATTACAATTTGAATTATTTTACTGATCCTCTCTAGTATTGATAAAATATAGAACGTGCAAAGTACACTAGTCGCATGTTTATGTTTATGTTTATTACCTTCACCAACAGGCCCCTTGGCCCCAATGGTGGTTGCATAAACTAATTACATTTTAAGATTGACAACATTTTCGCTTTTATCGTATTCCGCGTCCGGTTGAAGTCAAAGGCCGTCGCCACTCTGTTAAAAATTCGTTGTAGTCCGGTAACAGCGCTCTGGCAACCATAGTTGGTTCTCCTGAACGGAACTCGCAGAAGGGAGTTATTACGTAGAGCTCGAACGCGGGCTTGAAGATCCAGACGTCCGAGGATTGTAGGGCAATCCACTCTGGCAGAGAGTAAGTCCGAGACGAACAGGGCTCGAGAGCAGTCCCTCCGAATGCTGAGTGTATCGAGGTGTATTAGCTGGCAACGGTTTTCATAGCTCGGCAGCTGAAATCTGTTTCGCCATGGGAGATGACGAAGGGCGAAGCGTATGAACCTGCGTTGGACAGCCTCAATCCCGTTCTGGTAGTACGGATTCCAAACAGCTGAACAATATTCTAACGTTGAGCGGACCAACGCGCAGTAAAGCGATTTAAGACAATATACGTCCCTGAAGTTTTTCGCTATTCGGAAGATGAACCCAAGCTGTCGTGATGCCTTATTCACGATGTATGATGTATGTGGTTTGAATGTTAATGCCGAATCCATGATGACTCCGAGATCGTTGATGTGAAGGTGTCTTGGAATGCTCGAGCCGAAGAAATGGTAGTTAAACTGAGTCGGTTGGCGTTTCCGCGTGAACATAACGATTGAGCATTTGCTCGGGTTTAAAACCATTCTGTTTAGATCACACCACGTACTAAAGCTGTCCAGTTCCCTCTGAAGAAGCTCGGCATCGGTTTTATCCCGTATTTGTTGAAAAATTTTCATGTCGTCGGCGAAAGAAAGGCGGGGTCCTTGTAATGTGAAATTGACGTCATTAAAGTAGAGGAGGAATATTACTGGACCGAGATTGCTTCCTTGTGGTATGCCGGATGTAGCGAAGAATGGTGCAGATAGACAGTCCTTAATGCTGATTTGGAGTTGCCTTCCATCGAGGTAGGAACGAAACAAGCGCAGAAGTTGTCCATGAATGCCCAGTTTGTCCAGCTATCATGGTTGATTTTGTCGAAGGCCGCAGATAGATCCATATAAATAGCATCGGTTTGCAATCCGTCAGCGAATCCATCCATTACATATGTTGTGAACGAGAGCAGGTTTGTCGTTGTCGATCGTTCAGGCATGAAACCGTGTTGGTCATCTGCAATGTAGTGTTTGCAGTGAAAGAAAATAGGATCTAACACAACCAGCTCGAACAGTTTTGATATAGCACTTAAACACGAGATTCCCCGATAATTGTCAATGTTCGATTTGTTTCCTTTTTATGACCTGGAAACATGTGCGCTGCTTTCCAGCAGGAAGGGAATGTACCAGTAGTGAGTGATAGCTCGAAGACTCGCCGAAGTGGTTCAAGAAGCCCGCTGATGCACTTTTTGACAAAAATCGAGGGAACACTATCTGGACCAGGGAACAAGATGCTTAGCGGCGGCAGCGACTTGTTGTGGTGGCAGGCACTCGTTGGAAAAAACGCTTCAAAATTTGTCGGAGAACAGTTGGCAAATATTCCTTAGTGTCGGTGCCTAAAACTCCATTAAACGACATACAAGATGGCAAACCGGATTCTTTTCGCTGCTCGTTAACATACTTCCAGAACGACTTGGGCTTGGTTTTCAGTTGACGCTCGACGTTTCGCTGGTGTCTAAAAAAGGCGCGTCTGCTTTGTTGTTTGCATTCGTGGTTGAGTTGAAAGTAGTGATTTCGTAATGCAAGTGTCTTATGCTTCGAGAATTTTTTAAATGCAGCTCGTTTGGCAGATTTTAAACGTCTAAGGACGGTTGATTGCCAGGGAGGGTGTTCATCGGTACTAATAGTTCGTTTTGGTACATGGCGGTCGATAAGGTAGTTAAGAATACTAGAAAACGTCATCGCAGCTTCGTTCGCGTCGTCATTGTTAATATTTTCGTACCAGTTTATATCCAACAGCGTGCTAACGATGCTGTCGTAGTCAGCGTTTTTAAAATCGTAGACGATAGAGCTTGAGACGTCTTCAAAATTCACTCCTAGGATACCAGCGAATACAAGATGTAGTGGGGGATGATGACGCACCTGCTTGACTAAAGGAGTCGGTGCAGTGCAGCAGTACGGAGCGCAGTCCCGGGCACTTACAAAGCAGAGGTCCAATGAGCGTCCATTCTCGTTGGTGACATTATTAATTTGCCGAAGAGTTGCGCTGCTGTAGTTGTCCAAAATACAACTGGCATTGTTAATAAGCGCAGATTTTTCGATATCCAATCGTTGAAAACCATTACTTGCTTGGCACCATGTCAAGCCAGGTAAGTTGAAGTCGCCCAGTATAACGATATCATCAGACGGGGCGGCGATCGAGGCGATAAAAGAAACGGAGGAAAGATGTACATCGATCAAGTTGGAATCACGAATTCTGTCAGGTGGAAAATACACAACACACAGGAACAGATTGCGATCGGCAAGTTTCACTGATATCCACACTTGCTCGGAGCTCGCCCACCGGTCATCGTTGATCACTCGGGCTTTTATACCATGGCGATAAGCACACCACCGCCTGATGTCTTGTGGCTGTTGAGGGCATTACGGTCACAGCGGTAGACATCGAATGCTTTTATTCGAACTTTTTGGCAGCCTCCGTTGATTAACTGCATAAATCGATTTGTTTCTGCAGCTCCTTGCTCCTTGCAAACTAAATAGCCTTTATCAGCGCTAACAAATAACACAAAAGAATTTAAATTTGTGAAAATCTTTTCCTTCCTTCTTTTCAAATCTGCAACATTCTTTGAAAATATTGTTGGAATGTTATTATTGAAAAACTGAACATGCAAGTTTGCTAGCATTGGCCACTAAGGCGATGGAAAGACAGAATATTCGTTTTGGTTATGCTAGTATTGGTAGCCGAACGGAAAGGAAAGGCACAGGAATGGCACGAAAACGAGCGAGAAAGCGATAGTAGTGCTTTCTCGTGTGTTCATATATGAATATTGGTCGGTCGGTTTTTCTCATCATTCGTATTCGTTCAAGCACTAGCAAGCAGCCAGTCCACTGGAGGAAAGCAGTTGGCAATGATGACGGTCCGAAAAAGTGCCCCAGCTAATGGGTGCCCATCGCAACCAATCACCGATCAGGAACTGTCGCCATGCCAGTATTTCGCCCCAACTAAAGGGCAACGGAGCAACTAATCCGCTGGCTAACATTCCAGCGTCTGGTTCGTAAGGTTGTGTATTACTTAAAAGTCGAGCTACGCTTTCAAAACTCAGCCGTAATGAAGCCAGTGATGCCTACTTGGTCAGTTTGTTTGAGGATACAAAATAGTGCACCAAGTACGTAACTTTCTCGCAAAAGAAATCAAACTGGCTCACAGTGTCCGCTGGGAGTGTGCGTAAATTACAATAAAAGCAACGGTTCTTTTCAGGACCAATCAATTGTGTTCTAGTGAGAGTTAAACTGAAACTTTCATTTTAAGATGTGTAACATATTTTCAACAAGCAACATAATACGTTGTGTGGAAAGAAGTAGCTTGCACACGGAACAAAAATTTAAATTATCTCGCTCGTTTCGTGCACTGCTTTTCCATTCCTTTCTGCTGCTATTATCAGTATAACCAAAACGAATGTGAGTGTTCCATCACCATCCCTCTAGTGATCAGTGTTGCTTCAATTGCATGTGTTTAAGAGAAACATTGAAGTCGCATGCTTCTATTCGAGCTTTTTGGCAGCCTCCGTCAACTAACTGCATTAAAAAAAAAATTTGTGCAGCTCCGTGCTAGTAGCAAACAAAATGGCCCTACCAGCGTCTGATTCGTGAGATTGTGCAGGATTTGAAAGTCGAGCTAAGCTTATAAAGTTCAGCCGTAATGGTACCCGAAGAAGCCAGTCTTGTCGTTTTGTTCGAGGCTACAAAACAGTTCGCTAGGCACGTAACTATCATGCCAAATATATCCAACGACCCAGCGCATCACCATCAACACCAACGCCGAAACCAAAGGTTCTTTTCAGAACCATCATTATTACCATAGAGAATTATTTGAAAATTTCGCATTCAAACGTGATTCTGTTGAATATTATTAGATTTAAATTAACGTCTCGAATTGAAGTCACGACGCTCCGGTTATGTCACAGACATTACCCACCCATCTTTTCTATTGTGACCACGACTAACGGTTTAATATAGACACCCCATTTCAATATTTCGGAAGGAGCAGAAGGTCGAGTTTGGAAAGTTTGTAACTTTCATTGTACTTAACCAAATTACACAATGTTCGCACCAATGATTCAGAAATATGACCAGGAATCTTCTATTAGATTTGTAAGTATGTATAATTTACATGAATAAAGAAAAATTGATTTTCAGGAATTAATTATTATCTGTTCTGATAGTACTATGCGACTTCCTCATGCTAACAATTCATTTCATCGTTAGCCATCTCCCTCATAAAGGCCAACAACGCCAACAAAAACGGTCCTTTTCAGGACCACCATCATTTTTGTAAAGAATAATTTGAAATATTCCTCGCCCAAATCACCTTTTGTCCGAAAATTCCAATGAGTATCAACATATTTGAAGAACGTGTTCCTTATGTATTCTACATCTCTCCGGTTATGTCGCAGACATTACCCACCCATCTTTTTTCCCCCTGAACAGGAAGTAAATCACTTTTTAAAAGTAAATTAAAACCCTCATGGGAGGGGTTCGAACCCCTAAAACCCTCCCCTTGTGCACGGGCCTGGTGGAACTTAATTTTACATTAATATTCATGCTCCAAATATGTGCATGAAAATAAATTTAAAATTACAAAATATTTTTTCTGTATAATACTTCAAAGGTTAAAAATGCATTTCTATTTGCAAGTCTAGATAACATCATTTCTATTTACAAGACTAGATTACTAATGGCCAATCAAAGATTCTTTGAATATAATGTCCACTATCAACAGTTCCGAAATTTTCGGGTTCTGGACGTATTCCAGAATCAAAATGGACGTATTCCAGAACTAAAATGGTGGGTATAGTATGCGGTTGTGTGTTGCATACTCCATCAGCCCCCTCTCAGCTTCCCCTCACACCATCTCTTTCTACATCATCCCCCCCTCCCACCTCGATCAAAAAAAAAAAATTCGAGAGGGGTCCGAAATTTTGATTTTGGAATGATCATTGTACAATACGTTATACGTCAAAGCCTCATTTAATGAAAATTAGTTTTGGTGGTCAAATTTGATTTGAAATGATTTTGAGTTTGAAACTAATATAAAATTGAAACTAACATAACTCTCCGAGCTCTCGATCGAAGCAGTTCGTTTTCTGGTGCTGTGCATAAAGTGAACAAGAATATATATTGTCAGTGAAGGTCAACCATTGTTTGAGGCAGTCTTTGTTCGCCGGTGCCCAGGCTGGTGAAGTGAATACCAGAATAGCCGGACACGCCGCTATATAAGCTAAGTATTATTTTTCTTTCTTTCATTTCCCTTTCCCCGATCGGTCTCTACTTTTCCCTTTCCCCTGAATACAAGTTTCATCTCTCGTTTACACCACGTGCTATCCTCGTGCCTTAATGGCCGAGGGCGAAGGAACATTGGATGGGAATGATATTCCCATGGATTTACCGAATAAACCCGAAATTACTCCCTCCCCTGATTCCCCCAGTCCTCCCCGTATTAAAACATACCTAGCCAGTTAAAATGGATCCTGGGTGGTGTATTTCCGGCCCAACACGAAATCGCCCAATATTCTAGAAATATCACGGGAGCTGACTGCTAACTACCCGGCCGTAGCTCAGATAACACGTGTTCGAGCTAATAAGATACGCATTATAGTAAATGACCTCGAATCAGGCAAACCAGATTGCTCGCAGCGAGCGTTTTACGAAACAATTCAGGGTGTATGTGCCTTGTAGGGCAGTAGAGATCGATGGAATCGTCGCCGAACCGGGTCTAAAGTGCGAAGACCTGTTGAAGTACGGGGTTGGCTGCTTTAAGGACCCTTCACTTCAAAAGGTGAAGATTCTGGAATGCAAGCAATTGTATTCCGCAAAAACTGAAAATGATAAGACAACTTATTCTCCGTCAGACTCGATTCGGGTGACTTTCTCCGGGTCTGCTCTTCCCAACTATGTCCTCCTGGATAAGGTTCGCCTACCTGTTCGCCTGTTTGTACCGCGGGTAATGAACTGCAGCAATTGCAAGCAACTGGGCCACACAGCCACTTATTGTGGCAATAAAAAACGGTGTGGCAAATGCGAGGGAGAGCATGAGGATGACGCTTGCGGTGGAGAAACTGAGAAGTGTATTTACTGCGGGGGCCCTCCGCATGCTCTTAAGTCAGGCCCGGCGTACAAGCAGCGCGGGGATAAAATTAAGCGCTCCCTTAAGGGTCGCTCGAGGCACTCTTATGCAGAAATGCTAAAGAATGCTTCGCCATCTGTCCCTTCCGAAAATTCCTTTGCTTTGCTGGCGTTGAGCAAGAATCTGACGACCCACAAGAGGGAGCATCATTGGTTAACCCAGGGGAATCCAGGAAGAGGAGAAATCTAGCCTCCCCTAAATTGCCTCGAAAGGGTGCCAAGGTATCGTCCCCTCAGAGTGCGCCAACTACAATCAATAAATCCAACGAAAGTGATGCACTACAGCCGAAGCAATTTGCTCCAGGACTTGGAAATATTAATTCTAACAAGGAGTACCCACCACTTCCAGGGACACCAAAAACCCCAAGTGTCCCCTTTTTTCAAACAGATACTCAGTCCAGTAGCGGACTAATGAAATTTTCCGACATAGTGGACTTAATTTTCACAGCTTTCAATGTTACTGATCCTCTTTAAAGCCTTCTGATACGTTTTCTCCCTATAGTGCAAACATTTTTGAAGCAGTTGACTACTAAATGGCCCCTCCTTGCAGCGATCGTATCCTTCGATGGCTAAGTCATCGAACGAGGTCACCGATTCGATCACTGTTCTACAGTGGAACAGCAGAAGTATCCTCCCGAAAATCGATTCCTTTAAATTTGTACTAAATAGTTTAAAATGTGATGCTTTCGCATTATGTGAAACTTGGTTAACTTCCGACATAAATCTCAACTTCCACGACTTTAATATAATTCGTCTGGATCGAGAAAACCCCTATGGAGGAGTACTTTTGGGGATCAAAAAGTGCTATTCTTTCAACCGAATTAACCTCCCTTCAACACAAGGCATTGAAATTGTCGCTTGTCAAGTTTTAATCAAAGGTAAAGACCTTTGCATTGCTTCCATCTACATTCCTCCTAGAGCCTCGGTAGGGCACCGAACGCTTTGTAATATCACGGAATCCTTAGTTCTGGGAGACTTTAACTCGCACGGTACGGTATGGGGTTGTCTTCGTGATGATAATAGATCAACATTAATCCAAGATCTTTGCGACAATTTCAACATGACCATCTTAAACACGAGAGAAATGACGCGGATTCCTACACCACCAGCACGCGCAAGCGCGTTGGATTTATCGCTTTGCTCGACATCGCTACAGTTAGATTGCATGTGGAAGGTGATCCCTCATCCCCACGGTAGCGATCATTTGCCTATCGTGATTTCAATTGCTAACGGTTCAAGACCATCGAAAACAATCAATGCCTCGTATGACCTCACACGGAACATTGATTGGAAGAGTTACGCGACCGCGATATCCGTTAAAATCGAATCCACTCAAGAACAGGTTTTTGGCTGGCTTGATTCTCGACAGTGCGAATCAAGCTCAGACTAAACCAGTACCCAGCGCGAATACCCATGGACGGTCTCCCACACTGTGGTGGGATAAAGAGTGCTCAGAGCTGTACGCGGAGAAGTCCACTGCATATAAGGCCTTCCGGGAAGACGGGTTGCCCGCTAGCTATCAATAGTACGCGTCGTTAGAAAAGCGAATGAAGAGTCTAATGAAAGCCAAAAAACGCAGTTATTGGCGCCGGTTCGTCGACGGGTTAACGAGAGAAACAGCGATGAGCAATCTTTGGGGTACGGTTCGACGTATGCGTAACCGAAACAGTACCAACGAGAACGTGGAATATTCAAACCGTTGGATATTCGCTTTCGCCAAGAAGATCTGTCCGGACTCTGTCCCGGTACAGAAAACGTGCCGCGCCGCGTCTCCTCCCGATACCGCGAACGAAACACCGTTGTCGATGGTGGAGTTTTCACTTGCTCTCTTATCATGCAACAATAACGCCCCAGGGTTAGACAGAATCAAATTCAACTTGCTGAAGAATCTACCTGACACTGCAAAAAGGCGCTTGCTCAACTTATTTAACAAGTTTCTTGAGGGTAACATGGTCCCTCATGACTGGAGGCAAGTGAAGGTAATCGCCATTCAAAAACCAGGAAAACCAGCCTCGAGAAAATGATCTTGTTTCGCCTCGACAATTGGGTTGAAGCAAATGGCTTACTGTCAGATACACAATTTGGCTTCCGCAAAGGCAAAGGGACGAACGATTGCCTTGCGTTGCTTTCTACAGAAATCCAAATGGCCTATGCTAACAAAGAGCAGATGGCATCAGTCTTCTTGGATATTAAGGGGGCTTTTGATTCAGTTTCTATCAACATTCTGTCAGAGAAGCTGCACCAGCATGGTCTTTCACCAATTTTAAATAACTTTTTGCTAAACCTGTTGTCCGAAAAGCACATGCACTTTTCGCATGGCGATTTAACAACATCGCGATTTAGCTACATGGGTCTTCCCCAGGCTTGCTGGAGCATCACTCATGATGCCAAAATGAGGTGAGGTATCAATATTCTGAGGAGGACTTCAAACACCTCTCCAATAGCAGAAAAAAACTCTTCTCCCACTCAACAAGCAAACTCATCATCAGAGGTGATGACTTGTTTAATGATTAGAGGATGTTATGTGCATCACACAGGAAAGGCGTGAGCGCAAAACTGATTGAAGATGGGTTGGAATCCCTCTTCTAAAAAGCTGAGAGTGTGGAGCGCGAGAGTGATTGTTTCCCTCTCTCGTTTTAATGGAAATTTGTCTGCTGCGTAGGATGGGGATATAAGTATTATTTTCGTGGTGTAGATCAGTGCTTCGTGGAATATGGATATCATCATTTGGTGGGCATGCAAGAGGCTGGAGGACCCAGACTTGACTGTACTGTGGCAAACTGCCTTGAGCACTTCCTGCACACAGGTTTCAATTGAGCGAGAATTCAGTGGCCTTAAGAAAATACTAATAGAAAATAAATTTCCAATGGGCAATATATTTTTAAAATGAGATAATTATCGACAGCAATATTTAAAATTATGCATGGTCGAAAGTTTTATGCTATCCTGATTATCTTTTGACGCTAGGGTAATGAGCCTATTTTCGTCCTGTTTCTATTATCATCCTACTAATTTGTAGCCGCTGGTTAGAGCAGCTTTTCCCATCTTTGTTCAACGCATTGGTTTAAAAGGTAAGGCAATAATTGGAACACTCGATTCGTGTTTTCGTTGCGCTTAAATACGAACATTTTACTGCTTTCATACCAATTCAATGAGATTCACAAATTTTGTTTTCGAACTCGAAACGCATCTCCATAAATAGTTTAGTTCTAGAGAAAATTTACAATAGGACGTAAGTAACAATGAGAGATTCTCTTTGGGGTCTTTCTCTTCTGTTCATTACTCGGCCATTTCAACATTTACTACTCTACTCTTTGCATAATATTCTAGTAAAAACCGTCGGCTTTCGATATGTACTGGAAAATTAGTGCAAAATGTTGTAGTAGCGTCGTAATAAACGAAAGAGAAAGTAAACAAAGAGAGACTCTCAATGTTACTTACGTCCTATTGAAAATTTTCTCTAGAGTTTTTGGTTTTGTGTAACGAGAAAATGGTTTGCAAAGGTGGTTTCAAACCATTTTCTCGTTAGTTGAGGAAAATAGTTTTCAATTAAAATTTTTCTCCATTACGGATAAATGTAGTATAATGCCAATTGTGTTATTATATTGGTTCTTAAGAGCAAAGTAAAGCTACTTGTGCCAATTTATACGCATTGCATCAATTGTAGGCCTAGAAATTAGTGATACACCCACCATAATAGGGTTTATTTTATGTAAGAGGTTTACCTCTCTACCCTATATTCGGAGCAGAAGACGAAGCTTCTTATTTTGATACTGATTTCACTAAATAATCTCCCTACAAGAGAAATAATGTTTTAAACAGATTGTTTAGCAAATATAATGAAATGATGAGTTCATGAAATATGTAGGATATACGTTGGCTTTCGCCTATTCAATCAATTCCATTACAAGAATCCAACATTTGTACAATATTTTCTTAAATTTTCATTGCAAAATATTAAAAATTGGGTGAGTGACATTGAATTTTCAGGAGCAAACTCGAAAAAATGCGGTGTACACACTAACTTAAAACCTCCTATACTAATCGTTTAGAAATTTCGCAGAGTTCTTTCTCACATCATTGCCCAGGTACCTACAGGAGTGCTTTACAACATCATTATTATTTTTAAAATAACATGTTAACAGATTTTTTAACGAATGTATTACCTTCAAAGTGCTATAAAAAATTCGAAAAAATAAAGACTGCTCTCATTACTCCTTATCATCTTCACTTATAGCAAATACATTTTCTGGGACCTTTGGCACCATACACACCAAAAAATAATTTAATTTAAACGACATGTAAATCAATACGAATGTAAACATACAATGATTGAATCAAAAAATTGATTGAAAATTACGTTAAAATCAATTGGAGCATCAAACAGCATACAATTTTACACTTTAATTCGTGTAATATTACATGTCATTCATTTTACAGCAGTATTCGAGTAGAAATACATTGAAGTGCATTGGTTTTCCGTTTAAAAAAACTGTAATTTTCAATCCACGTGTAAAATTATAATAAAATTCGTTAAAGAAAGCACGATAAGTCGTGTGTATTTGTGGTTGAACTTAATTTTACATTTATATTCATGCTCCAAATATGTGCACGAAAATAAACTTAAAATTACAAAATATTTTTGTGTAACATTAGTTACGTTGCCCAGCCTTAGCCGATTTCTAGAAAGTTCTAAAAAGAACAACTACACCTTTCAAAAGCTATGCTGTATTATTCTGTTATGAAAGAAATATTGTGCTAAATTGCGACAAACCGCATAACTTTGAAAATCCGCATAAAAAAAAAACCGCATAACTTCGAAAATCCGCATAACTTTGAAAATCCGCATAAAAAAACTGCATAATTTTGAAAATCTGCATAAAAAACACATAGGTATGAAATATTTTTCAATATTAAGAGCCAGAGTACTCAAGGAAGAGCAAGGATTTGAAGTAAGAAAGTTTAGAGAAAAGCGTGGAGTAGGGTCATATGAGCAAGCTTAGAGTTTCCCGGCTACTTAACTCTTTTTTCTTCTGCAACGCAGGAGTCAGGATCTCTTGGCATTAAACGCGAATCACCTGAGTCTGTCTGAGTCTTCCACTGCCGAGGAACTCTTCATTGGAGTAGAAAAGATCCACCGTCGGTGACTATTCCGAGTAGTCGGTAGCGAATCGCCGGCTTAAATCATCGGGGCGCCAGTGAACCGGGCGCAATCCTCCACCGGGAATCGCTGGACTGACCTCGGCATTCTGCCGGACTGCATCTAAGGAAGAATAACGGGGAAATCTCCGCCGTGGTAGGCTAGCTTGACCGTCGGGAATTACGCCGAGTAGCACCGAAGCGACAGACCCTGGTCGTTGGGGCACCAGTGAGCCGGAAGCTACCCTCCAACCGGAATCGCCAGATCGACCACGGCATCCAACTGGTCAACGTAGAGAGGAAGGCGTGTAGAATATCATGCCGTGCAGGTCTGATATGGCGGTTACGAGACATGCGAAATCTAGCACGACCAGCTAGACCTGAAATCAAGTGAAGTGCATTAGCACGCCTCCCCCAAAGTAGTCATTTCAAATGGAATCCGGGGGATCAGGCAAATGTCGGACTTCTTGGTGGAGTTTAGAGGAATAGGGTTCAGAGTTATCTTCTCTGTTCAGAGTCCCTCACTCTGGCATACGATGGACGAAATTGGTAGTATGGTCTAACTACCGAACGTGTGCCGGGTCGGCGTAAAAGCTTTATCACTAAGTAAAAAAAAAATACACGCTCAGAAACTTTTTTTCCGATCTCGCCGAACTGAGTAGAATGGTATAACAGATTCGGCTCTGCGGGCCTCGGTTAAAAAGTAGAAATTCCGACCGAGTGCATAAGTTTTATTATGAGAAAGGTAAAAAGGTATTCAGTCATTTTCTATTTTTATTTTCACTGCATCAAGAATGCTTCTCATATCCTTAACCCAAAGACTAGTAATTTATAACCTAAAATAAAAATATGAACATTTTATGTCTTTTGTTTAAGCATGTGCATTCACGAGGATCTATCTTTCGATAAAAGTCGCTTCAGGTGATGCACTAGAAATTAAAAGGAAGCTACATAAAAAGAATCGCATAACTTTGAAAATTCGCATAAAAAACCGCATAAATTTGAAAATCCGCATTAAAAAAAGTCGCATAACTTTGAAAATCCGCATAAAAAACCGCATAACTTTGAAAATCCGCATAAAAAAGTCGCATAAAAAACCGCATAAAAAAGACTTCAGTATAAACGGTTTGCTTCAATAGAAACATGTGTGTCACGTTTTAGCTTAGCTATGGGTGCCATACGTCAAAAAACGTAGCAATTTTTGATACCTAACTACTTCTTCCTAAACGAGTATTATATTTTAATAATAGATCGCTTGGCAAATTATGGCCCCTTAAGGAGGGTACTGTACTATTTTATCACTTACGAGGCCTACAATCGATGCAATTTCTATAAATAAATGGCCCGAGAATGGTGGAATACTTCTGTTTGAGTGCAACGAAAACTCTAATATGATGCCCAAAATATCGCACTACCATTTAAGTAAAAAGATAGTACAAATATATGGCAGACACTACTCTAACCGATGGTTTAAAATGGGTTAAGAGCTAATTGTAATAGGGTGAAAAGAGGCTCATGACCCTGTACATATTTAAAAGCTATGTATATATTTAAACAGTTGAATTGCTTCATGTAACGCTTAACTATACATTCATTTCAAAAACAAAAATATACATCAGAAATAAACTTTGCACACGCATCAAACCCATATAAGAAAACCTCATAGCAACTAATCATTACCTCCTCACAAGGCGTGTGAGGACATCACAAACTCCTCTTGAATCATCATGAGGTGTAGCCCACTCTCCTCCACGGAGCAAATATCCCATGTGTAATAAAATATTTTTCTACATAATTTCGTTGAGCAAGAGAGGAACTCCCTCATTTTTCGGGTCCTCACACACAACTGTAGAGATGCTCCCGTTGCATCATTCTTTTCTACCTCATCCTGAGGGAGGGATATTAGCCCTCATTGTGTGTTGAAGTGTTTATAACAAGTCTGGTCTTCCCCAGGGCTCATGTCTAAGTCCCCTGCTCTACAATTTTTACGTGAATGACATTGACGATTGTCTTGCCAATTCATGCACGCTAAGGCAACTTGCAGACGACGGAGTGGTCTCTGTTACAGGGCCCATAGCTGCCGACTTGCAAGGACCATTACAAAATACCTTGGACAATTTGTCTGCTTGGGCTCTTCAGCTGGGTATTGAGTTCTCCACGGAGAAAACTAAGTTAGTTGTTTTTTCTAGGAAGCGTGAGCCGGTGCAACTCCAGCTTCTATTAATGGGTACAACGATCAACCAGGTTTTCACATTTAAATATCTCGGGGTCTGGTTCGACTCTAAAGGTACTTGGGGATGTCACATTAGGTATCTGAAACAGAAATGCCAACAAAGGATCAATTTTCTCCGAACAATAACTGGAACATGGTGGGGTGCTCACCCAGGAGACCTGATCAGGTTGTACCAAACAACGATATTGTCGGTGATGGAGTACGGGTGTTTCTGTTACCGCTCCAACATACACTTGATCAAACTGGAGAGAATCCAGTATCGTTGCTTGCGCATTGCCTTGGGTTGCATGCACTCGACCCATACGATGAGTTTCGAAGTGCTGGCGGGCGTTCTTCCGCTAAAAAATCGATTTTGGGAACTCTCATATCGATTGCTCATCCGACGCGACATTCTGAACCCGTTGGTGATTGAAAACTTCGAGAGGCTCGTCGAGCTTAATTCTCAAACCCGATTTATGTCCTTGTACTTCGACTACATGGCACAGAGCATTAATCCTTCTTCGTATACTCCCAACCGTGTTCGTTTCCTAGATACTTCTGATTCTACTGTATTCTTCGACACATCCATGAAGGAAGAGATTCGTGGAATCCCGGACCATATACGCCCTCAAGACAGATCAAATCTCGATGGGTCCACTGGCTTCGGTATCTTCAACAATACTATCACCGCTTCATTCAAGCTCAATGATCCCGCTTCAGTTTACGTCGCAGAGTTAGCTGCAATTCAGTACACCCTTGGGATCATCGACACTCTGCCCACAGATCACTACTTCATCATTTCGGACAGCCTCAGCTCTATCGAGGCTCTTCGTGCGGTGAAGCCTAAAAAGCAATTCCCGTATTTTCTGGGGAAGATACAGGAGTCCTTGTGTACGTTATCTGAAAAATCTTATCAGATTACCTATGTTTGGGTCCCCTCTCATTGTTCTATCCCGGGCAATGAAAAGGCCGACTCATTAGCAAAGGTGGGCGCATTAAATGGTAACATATACGAAAGACCAATCTGCTTCAACGAATTTTTTAGTATTTGTTAGTCAGAGGACACTCAACAGTTGGCAAACCTCGTGGAGCAATGGTGAACTTGGACGATGGCTACATTCGATTATCCCAAAGGTATCAACGAAGCCTTGGTTCAGGGGGATTGATGTGGGTCGGGATTTTATTCATGTAATGTCCCGACTTATGTCCAACCACTACACGTTAGATGCACATTTGCGGCGTATTGGGCTTGCGGAGAGTAGTCTGTGCGCTTGTGACGAGGGCTATCACGACATCGAGCACGTTGTCTGGGTGTGCGCCGGGTATTTGGACGCCAGGTCTCAGTTAAAGGATTCCCTTCTGGCCCGAGGTAGACCACCCAATGTCCCAGTCCGAGATATGCTGGCAAATCGTGATTTCCCCTATATGTCCCTTATTTATACTTTCATAAAAACGATAAATATCCCAATTTAGCCCCTCTCTTTTTATTTCTCGTTTTTAGAAGTTTCCTCTTGCCGTGTGGAACCGATAAGCTCCAGACTGCCACTATGTAACCGCCGTCGCCCTTATCACTACGGAATCTGAAGCGAGAGCGACTCGAGGTCCGAAGGATTCCCTTTGAAGGATTCCCCGCGGGTCCGAAGAATACCATCCGCCAATCCGACCTACTAGACTGAGGCGCAAATTTATTTCGCTGATCTCCCGTTTGCCCGAAAGTTGCAAGTTTTGCTCTTCTCTACCGGTCACCATCTACGCCTTCTCTCCCCTGTCCTTGATACAACTACTTCTACACCGATTTTGGAAATGACCAAGCATAAGTATCCGATAAAAAATCAAATTTGTATACCGTATTCCTAGTTTTAAGATAGTTGTAATTTCTACTCTTTGTTAAAACTATTGTCCCCCATCTTGTAAATAGAATTGTATCCCTAGTTTTAAAACATCTGTGAAATTTTTCATAAATATTTGTTCCCCCTTTTGTGTACCAAACTATATTGTTAGTTTTAAGATAACTGTAAATATTTCCTAAAAAACTATTACTATTGAATTCCTTGTTTTAAAATTTTTCATAAAAAAAAAAATCTTTTGCCCCCTTTCTTATATATAGAATTTTTTTTCTATTCTTAAGATAGCTGTAATTTTTTTCTCTTTTATAGAAAAAATATTTCAACATTGTAACCTCCTAGTTTTGAGATATTCAAAATGTAAAAACAAAAAAATTCGGCACCACCAAGCTAACGCATTTGTGCCTATAAAATAAACAAAATGAATAAAAAAAAATGAAACTAATTTAAAATTTCTCAACAAGTTGAAAATTTTCGGGGGGAGGGGTCCGGACGCCCAGGATCAGCCACTGTCCGCCATATACATTTTTAGAGAATTTCGTCCCATAGCCATATATTATAAGTGAATTTGGAGTCGCAGCTCAAATTTGATATCGAAAAGATCAGATCAATTCATCTTATAGTGATAAATTGATTTTGTCACACATTTTATGATATAAGTTTTGCCAATAGTTGGTAATGAATACGAAAGAGAACATAAATAAACTATCCGATTTCATTATCGTCAATTCGGTTCTTGCGGATTAAATTTCACCGTATTTTAGTGAATTGTAACTTTTTTTACTACAAATTTTATATTAGATGAGAGAATCTATCGACATTCTTATTATTCTTACTATAACTTTCAGCTATCAACTCGGTATCGTTTGTTGGTGTTAATCGACGATTTTATTAATTGTGTGTTTAGGCTCGCCTCAATTCGGTTGATTTCTTACCTATATTTTCGATTTAGGTATAACACTTTTTTACATTTCAACGACATTTAAATAGCTAGAGATTACTGGTATGTGCTATAGACGTGTTGTAACAACTAATGGTATTTTTGATTGATGAATTACATTTATATGAAATTAACAACCAATATTATTCTTTCAATGCTATTTGCTGATCATTACCAGTATTACGCAGCATTGCTGTTTAGATTGAATGTGGTTTACATTCACGAAACTGATAACAAATTCATTCCGTTGTGACAAACGAATATTCCCAAGGTTAAAAAAACCTCCATAATCGAAGAAAGAATCACAATTCGCTGTAATACATAAAGCAGAATGTCGACAAGCGAAAAGATAATGTGGATAATCAAGTCTTTTCCAGCCAATTAAAAGTTAGTTACAAACACAGTTATAAACTCGAAGGTAATTAATTGTATATCGCTGTACATTGAGCATTTCGACAAAGAGTAAAATACAAATTTGTTGTCAAATAAACAAACGACCCGTAACTTTTCAACATTCTCACGAATGTTTCGAATTCTGAAGCAATTCCTTTCAAGCATCATATACTTGCCTTAACATTACTACTGTCTTGAATACGCACTAGTTTTTTTGTTCAGGTTATTTTGCTAAAGTTAATTTTCAACTTTCTACAAGAATATCAGCATCCAAAGATACAAATACCAAAAAATTATGGTATAGAGAAAAATTTATCAGCACGGAAACGCTCTCAATTGCATAGCAACCAAATTTTTAGTCGAATTTCTGAAATAGATTAGTTAAAATTTGGTACAGCTAAACGATTGTTGATTTTTCTAAACTGTCATTTTTGTTTTCGTTTCAATAAAATAGTGGCTGAAATAACTAAAATATTTAGTTGAAAATATGATGCTGGCAGTTAGCGTGGACGCACACCATCGAAATCAGCCCATTGAATGGGTTGTAACAACTAATGTTATTGTTGGTTTTGGGTTTGGTGCGAGTTGAAAATGAAAACTGAATCCGTTGTTTCAATTAATTGTTTTGTTAATTTAGTTTCAATCCAGTTGTTGATTTAAAGATGATTGGGTTTTGAAATGATTATCGATTTGGTTGTTTTAACTATGTTTTTATTGATTCAATATATGCTATGTGTTGTAACAACTAATGGTATTTTTGATTGATGAATCAAATTTATATGAAATTAACAACCACACGGAAACGCTCTCAATTGCATAGCAACCAAATTTTTAGTCAAATTTCTGAAACGGATTAGTTAAAATTTGGTACAGCTAAACGATTTTTGATTTTTCTAAACTGTCATTTTTGTTTTCGTTTCAATAAGATAGTGGCTGAAATAACTAAAATATTTAGTTGAAAATATGATGCTGGCAGTTAGCTTGGACGCACACCATTGAAATCAGCCCATTGAATGGGTTGTAACAACTAATGTTATTGTTGGTTTTGGGTTTGGTGCGAGTTGAAAATGAAAAGTGAATCCGTTGTTTCAATTAATTGTTTTGTTAATTTAGTTTCTATCCAGTTGTTGATTTAAAGATGATTGGGTGTTGAAATGATTATCGATTGGGTTGTTTTAACTATGTTTTTATTGATTCAATATGTGCTATAGACGTGTTGTAACAACTAATGGTATTTTTGATTGATGAATTAAATTTATATGAAATTAACAACCAATATTATTCTTTCAATACTATTTGCTGATCATTACCAGTATTACGCAGCATTGCTGTTTAGATTGAATGTGGTTTACATTCACGAAACTGATAACAAATTCATTCCGTTGTGACAAACGAATATTCCCAAGGTTAAAAAACCTCCATAATCGAAGAAAGAATCACAATTCGCTGTAATACATAAAGCAGAATGTCGACAAGCGAAAAGATAATGTGGAAGTGGAATGTGGAAGTCTTTTCCAGCCAATTAAAAGTTAGTTACAAACACAGTTATAAACTCGAAGGTAATTAATTGTATATCGCTGTACATTGAGCATTTCGACAAAGAATAAAATACAAATTTGTTGTCAAATAAACAAACAACCCGTAACTTTTCAACATTCTCACGAATGTTCGAATTCTGAAGCAATTCCTTTCAAGCATCATATACTTGCCTTAACATTACTACTGTCTTGAATACGCACTAGTTTTTTTGTTCAGGTTATTTTGCTAAAGTTAATTTTCAACTTTCTACAAGAAAATCAGCATCCAAAGATACAAATACCAAAAAATTATAGTATAGAGAAAAATTTATCAGAGAGCAAAAAACTTTTAGAAAGTATTTGCACCTCAGGTGACGAATTACCGTGAACGGATGTTCTGTTTTTAAAGAAAGGATGTAACGGTATATTACCTGATTACATACATAATGAACCTCTTGTTGAACCGCCATATATCCAAATGTAAAACAAGAACCTTGTACTTTATTGTTTTGAAGAAACTCAAATTTCTGGATTCTGGTTTAAGCATCCTTAATTTTTACTAGTTTCACTTTTGTTTTTGTTTTTTTCTCATATATTTAAGAAGATTTTATCTTCTTTGATTAAGCCTAAAAATATAAAATCGATTTTACCTGCAATATTTCCAGAAATCCCAGATATTTGCTTCACCTGGAACATATTTGTAAAATCAGGCTATTGCATTTAATAAATTTACATAAAAAACAAAAAGTACATCCAAGCTTCGGATCTATAAAGAAATACATTATTGATTTAAAGCAGGCACTGAAAATACGCTTCAAATTAACTAACCTTCGAAGAATTCACGATGAAATAATATTTTCTTGACCTGAGCAAACGCTAAAATGTGTTTTTTTAATACATAAAAAGTAAGTTAAAAAATAAGATAAAACAATACTTCAACTGAAAAATGTAAACACTTTAGACACTAGTCACTAACAATAACAGACTGACCGAAGAACGATAAAACACATATACGGAAGATAAAACACGCCATTTCAAACTCAACCAATATGAAAACATCTGAGGGCAGTATTTATTAAGAAGCATGACGACAAGCTGTAAACATACCCGACCAGCAGAAAATAACTGGACAATAACCGGAGCATACTATTTTTTGGTATTCATACCAAAACTTGATATTAATTGATTATTATACCTCATTGAGGTATTAAGCAGGTATTGAAAAAACATTTTTCAATACCTGCCTAATACCTCAATGAGGTATAATACTTTATTTTAGTATTATTTATGTATTCCAGTGATTTTTACAAATACCAAATCAATACCTTATTGAATACCTCCATAGAGAGAGTTTTGTTACTGGAAGGTTGAAAAATGTTTTATTATTATTCAGGTATTATAATAACTTGTTTCATTATAAATTAGTTATTTGTAGAACATATCTATGTTATTTTTTTAGGCATTTTATCTCTTATGTAGAGCTCATTAATACCAAATTGTGGTAAACAGTCGTTGGTATTGATACCTAAATTTGGTATTCCGCAGTTATTTTCTTCTGCTCGGGTAGCGCGCAGAAAATGTCATTCAGGTTAAAAAGGGATTTGTAAAAACATGGTGTGTTTGGGTTGTTTACTAATAATGCGAAAGGCTTTAAATAGGCTTTCCATCACTGGTGAACCCATGCAGCATTTTCCACTTGCAATACACTGAGCTAATTTTCTAATAGTTTAAATCTTACGAAGTTTTACTATACAGATTACATGTCAGTCATCGTTGGGAATCTTCAATTTAATTATAAGAATATTACATTACAAGTAATCATCTGAAAATATGCAATGGGAGTATTGGAATGGCGTCATGATATCATGAGGATAATAAGAAAATAATGATCCAGTAATAAATTTGAATCTTCCCTAGTACTAGAAGAAACTGGGAGTACTTCGGAGCAAACCGAAAGAAAGTTGTTCCTAAATTCGCTAAGTTGGTTTCTTTCTGGTGCCAAACCAAAGTAAATAGAAGCGAGTTTTTCCGCTCCCATTTGCACCGGAAAAACTGGTGGCAAAAACCGAACACTGGAAAAATCTAATGTTGTTTAGACAGGACGCTGATAATAATTAATAAAACAGCAAATAAATATTAAAAGTAACCAATGAATGAATAAATAAACAAATATTGAAATGAGCTAATAATTAAAAAATAAATATAAAATGGTTATATGGAACAAATTAACAAAAAAAAGCAAATTATAAACATTAAAACTTGATTTAAAACAAGCAGCAATCAAATTAATAAATCGGTAAATAAATAAGCAAATGACTAAATTAATAAATAGAAAAATAAATAAATAACTGAATACATAAATAAATAAACCGATAAATCAATCAATAAATCATGAATAAATAAAAAATAAATTAAATGATTAAAAAATTAGTAAACATTTGAGTGAGAAAATCAAATATTAAATAAATAAATGATAACTCTCAGCAATTTGAACTAAACTCAGTATAATTTAATACATTGAGAAAAATTATCTCAAATAATGACTGAGATGAGAAATTTCTTAATGAAAAACGCTTTTAATCCACATAACAGTGTGATGAGACATTTCTTATAACTCTTATCACTCTCTTCGGATATTATATCGTTTGAGAACATTTAGAACTTGATGCTTCGCGATGTTTTTGATAACACATACTACATGGGATAGTGGCAGGACTCAGAGAATCGCTCAAATCAGCATAGGACAACATCAGTGCTAGAAATCTCAAACCAAATCAATGGGAAAGCGAAAAAATGGCCCATAAAATAGACATACCATCGAATTATTGTTAATGCTCTGTTAATAAAGTATCTAAATTGTGGTGGGAAAACTGAATTTTCCTAAAGGGGTTATATATTGTACTGAGCCAAAAAAATCGAATTTTTTTTTTGAATTAATTTGAAGTTTATACTTTACTCAAATTTCCAACGCGACTGAGAACTAAGAAATCAACGCTTTTTCTTGAAAAGGGCGATACTAGCAGTGAAACCATTCAAAGAAAATCAACAGTGAATATTTCCAGATTTGGTTTTATTTCCTATTTAAGAACTATTGTATTTTTTACATCCTAGATTGCACGATTCAGTGATCGAAACCCAAAACTTCATAAAGTATTTGAAATTATTAAATTAAATGTTTTTGCTATTGAAATTGACAAAATGATAGTATCGCCCGTTTGGCGATTGTTTACTTTTTCAGTAACACCTATCAGCATTGAAGTATCGCCCTTACGTTTTTTACAATAACTACCGTTTTACACCACCGATTTCGTCCGGGTTTTTTCAATAGCGATCATTGTTACTATTTACAGCTGGTATCAGCTTGATAATCCTAAAAAAATACGAAAATAACAGTTTCGCCTCTAAACTGCTAGCAAAAAAAGTATCGCCCTGTTTGTTTGCATGGAGCGTGGAGGGCGAAACTTTAAATAATCAAACAAAAATACAGTTTCGCCCGTTGTATTTTTTGCTGTAGTTTAAGAAAGCAATATCGTAGAATCCCAATTTTTAGGTTAATTTGTTGCGTTTCAAAGCCCTCATTCGCATGTATGAAAAAAGCCTTATGTTTATATTTGAAAGTATCGCCCTTTTCACAAAAAATTAAAGGGTTGTGTACAGGACACGACCACGGTGACATTAAAAATATAGCTTTTTTATCTATCACACATATCGACACACGTTCTTGTTCACTCGCCTGTTTTCATATGTTACAATTTGCTATATACCCTCCCCATTAAAACATAATTTATTGAAGGTCTTTTAACGGTAATTAATTAATCAAGTATCTCACTAGGTGATTGGCATTATTTGGCTGATCCATCTAGTAAAAATAGGCTAGTCTGTCCAGAAAATATATTCAAAAGAAAAGTTCCATATTGAGAGCTGTGATGAGGAAACCCACGCCCGCCAACGGAAATATACAGATTCTCCATAAAATATGAAATTTCATTTTCCATTTAAATTTTCAATAATGTACTAATGAACTTAAGTAAACAATCTTAAGTGTAAGTATTTCTTGATCGATTAGTGGTGGAAAAATGAAATTATTTGATAAATTACATTGTTATGCAACGTTCGCATTACCAGTTAAAACGGGTTTTTATGCTATCTTGGTGACATTTTTCTTGTTGCTAATTATTAAAACGTGTTATAACTCAGTAGTGTAAACATTGTATTATTAAACCAATTCTGCAGCGTTTTATGTTATATAGGTGTTTTATGTGGTAATAGGACTGACATAATTATATCTTCAGTACAGCGGTTTGTTTCATAATTTAAAACAGATTTATTTTAAAATTTAAATTAGTATACCCAACCGTATGTGTTGTATACCTTAAAACGCAATTAGAACTGTGTTTTAAATACATAGGGTAGGACAGATATTCTGACTGGTTAAACTGGGAAAACAATTTTAAGTCCAGTAACGCTTAAGACATGGCTTGAATTTGAATCGAAAAAGAACACCCGCTTCAACTGCTGCTGGGAGGGTAAGTTCTGTTTTAAAATTTTCCGTTGTTTGCAGTACGAAACAAAAGTGTTTGAAATTAGAAAACAAAAAGTTCTGCTGGGAATGTGATTGTTTCCGATGCAATTACACTCAGATTTTTCACGCAGGGGATACAGGCCGTGTAAATGAAAACCGCGTAAATTTAAAAAAAAACGCGTTAATGAAAACCGCGTAAATTTCAAAATCCGCGTAAAAAACCTGAGTGTACTCTCCTATATAAAATACTACGCTGCTGAACAGTGCAATAACTACAGAAGCACGTTGTCAGATGCCTTACTGATAAAAAACATATAACCGAAATATGAAACATGAAAACCAATTGGCTCTTTACCCTACGCAGCTACAAAGCGCCGTAAACATGGATTAACAAGTTACAACGCACACGCATGCATAAAAATAAATATATTTTTTTTCAAACGCAACATTCTTAAGCAGCACACACCGTATTGAATTAAATCCAAACCACCCCGCCCACCCACTTTGCAAATCATTCTGTGACACCATGCTGGTACCCGACAAATCCGCACATGGCCACCGCTGCCGAAAATGCATAGCGTCTACCGCTTATTGTAGTGCCCAGACGCTGCAGCCATGATCTTACCCGTTCGACATAAGAACAAAAACTGATTCAAACGCGTCACCTCTATTTATAAACTAACCGTATATGGTTTAGTCACTTAGGTGCGAGTGTGTGCAAATGCCAACGTTACCGAAAATCGATAGCGCTTATTGCATCGCCCGGAGACGACGTTGCTCGTGTGGGATAAGAGCAACAACTGATTTAAACGGACATGCGTTGCTTCTATTTATGACTTTTCGTGTTTCATTGAGCAACTAAGCTGCCCTCTTTTGACGGCTGTGTCTGAGAAATCTGCCTCACGAATGGTATTTTTCCCGTTTTTTGTGAACTTTTTAATTTTACCAATTTCCAATTTTTACTTTTATTGGGGAGATATTAAATGATTACCAATATTTAAGTTAGGTGTTTCTGAATCGGTTGGTGTATGAATGATTAAAATCCATCTAGTAATAACGGAGTTATAAGCGTGTAACGAAACTATGTAAGGTTTGGGAGATAGTTTAGATTTTAGAATGACACCTAGCCCCAGATAGTGGAGTAAGACATTTTTAATGTCAAAAAAGCGTTGAAATGAAATCGCAGCTCCTGATATCACGCTATTTCTGAAGTGCATGCGTGCATAGTTCCAAATTTTACTTCGACATCGACTTTTTCTAAAGGTGACTTCCCAGTAGTATCCTTGATTTAAATTATTATCGCTAATCCTAATGCCAAAGAACAAATAAAAACCTCTCGAAAACGAACCGTTTGGAAAAATCATCATCATTACTGGAATTTTCATTTTCACGAATCTTTTCGATAACCTTCCGTCACTTGCGTTAATGCACTGGGTGCACAGTGCTCTGAAAATCTAGCGAAATCGTCTTAGGGCACCAGCGGGTCTAATTCAGAGCTATTTGCACGGCGAGTTAAATCTGTAAAGAATACTAAAAATTTATTTCTATTCCATAATTTTCAGTTCAGCAATTCGAGAGATCGTGCTCACCGCAAGCCATGCAAAATAGACTACGTTGTGAAGCGATGGTCACTATTTATTAAAAAATCACGGTTAAATAAAAAATTAAACTATTAAAAAAATTTCAAATAGTTTATAATTTTCACAAACTTATTAGGAAAAATTGTTTAATAAGCTTTCGTAATATTGTGTAGGAAAAAAAGCTGAAAATTTCAGTATTTTCTCTATCTGCAACATATAAACCCTTAAGTATACCAATTAATTGGTATACGAATTGGAGTAGGTTCGCCAAATTTTGGAAGAAATCTATAAAATAACCCCTTGAAAGCTACCTAAACATTGTTGTAGTTCGATGCAATAAAAAAATCCCCAAAAATGAAATGTACCTATTTATGTTAAACACAGTGAATAATACATGCAGTAAAGACCCATTTTTATCAATCTCATGGTGCATTTTTTTTCTTTATAATAAACTGAAGCTGTTAAAATATTCTTCCCGTCCCTTGATGTAGTCTGATAACTATTTCTGATTATGATGAACTTTTTATTTTTGCATATTTCCATCTTCATGATACGGAAAACATGCTCAAGAAAGGATTTACTCGAATTCAGTCTACCTATGTTCATATTTGGCTCATAAAATTGGGGTGTCAATGTATTATAATAGATATTCAGCATTCGAAGAAGTTTCTTGTGAACGACGGGTTTGGTGAAAATCGATCTTACTGTCCAAACGACATAATTCCGAAACCATAATTTTTGAAGTTTTAAAATTATGCAGAATTATTTTCCAGAAAATAGTAACAAGGTTCGTGTCTTTAGCGAATTTGCTGAGACTTTATTGTAGTCATGAATATTAGCCTGAGAAAATTCACCACAAATACTTCTTGGACGATATACCGTCAAAATAATTTTATCAAATGATGCGCTGTTTAACGTTTGTAAAACTCATCGAAGATACTAAACCTCCGAAATCGGCGGTTTCAAAATGATGCTACCTTGACTGTTTTACTGTTTTTGAACATTTGACCTATACATATAATTGGTCATACAACAAAAATCAAATGCTCATCAAAATCGATCAGAACCTGCTAGAGTCGAATGGAAATCGTCATTTTTCATAAATTTCTCTCTACATTCGGAAAGCGTTATACTCGTTATTAATCATATTACGTTTTCGTCTCAACTCGACTCATTCCCAAAATATAAACCTGTTTTAATCTACCTAGTGGTGCAATTGTGCTTTTCTCATTTGTCCAGACTACGATTCCATGGCTGGTTATGTTCAATACAATGGTGGAAATGGATATTACATGTTCAGTACGATTTGCACATACATACAATGGATCGACAGCCACGATCTTGAGATACTATGTGTTGATACTGAAACATCGCTTGAAACCAGCTGTGGATCATGGAGAAAGATCCGGGAGGTCCGGGTCCTGCCGAATTTCCAACTTGTTAAGAAATTTTAAACTAGTTTTAATTTTAAAGTAGCAACCCCTCACTGCATACTCCCTCCGGGCCGGTATGATTGACGATTTTTAGAGTTTAACTTCGCTTCCTATTAAATAAAGACACTTATTACAGTACATCTCTACAAAAGCGAGCTCAATTTGAAAAGAAATCTGAGGATTATGATTGATAACAGACCTCTGGAATTTTCTATTGGGATGTTTTCAGGCAGGAATTTGATATTGATGCAATTAGACAACTGTGAAATCAAGACCAATAGATCAGTTACATATCAGGACCCCATTCGGACAATTTATCAAAAGTCCTCATGATGTTTACAACAACAGGTTATCAATCTACGGATCAGATAAT